>NC_084611.1:49092817-49210317 GCF_033978795.1 Nerophis ophidion | reverse complement strand
CCTGTAACTACTTGGTATTATAATAATAATAATAATAATAATACATTTTATTTGGTATATCGCTTTCCAGGATAAAAAAATTAAATATAAAACAGTTCAAAGTAATAATATAAAATATAGGAAGCATAAAAGCAGTACATTGGAAAATATATAATAATACTGGACATTTACAAGACAGGACATTACAAGACACAGAACATACAACACATTTAGGTATCGGATCCATGCCTAAATGTGTGGTATCATCTAAAACTAATGTCAAGTATCAAAGAAGAGAAGAATAAGTGATTATTACATTTTAACAGAAGTGTAGATAGAACCTGTTAAAAGAGAAAATAAGCAGATATTAACAGTAAATGAACAAGTAGATTTATAATCCATTTTTACAGTTTGTTGACAAAATAATAGGTGTATAAATGACACAATATGTTACTGCATACGTCAGCAGACTAATTAGGAGTCTTTGTTTGTTTACTTACTACTAAAAGACAAGTTGTCTAGTTTGTTCAACATTTTATGTAAAGACTGAATTACAGTAATAAACATATATTTCATGTACACTAAAATTTGTTGTTCAAATAAAGACAATAATGACATTTTTGTGGTCCCCTTTATTTAGAAAAGTATTGAAAAGTACCAAAAATTAGTCGGAGTTTTTTTCATAGTTTGGCCGGGGGTGCGACTTATACTCCAGAGCGACTTATGTATGAAATTATTAACACATCACTGTAAAATATCAAATAATATTATTTATCTCATTCGCGGAAGAGACGAAGAAATTGTCAGCAATCGTCACATACACGTCAACCAATAAGAATTCAGCGTGGGAGGGTCATGGCAGAAGTGCATTGTGGGTCATGGAATTATAAGTGCTATATGCTACTGTCGTAGCTATTAAAATTGATCATTTCAACGTTGGAGGTAACTTATAAAAACTGAGAAGGGCTGAACAAAAATGGCACCGAAACGGAAATCATGTACTGCGGATTACAAGCTGGGCGTAGTGAAATATGCAGCAGAAAACGACAAGAGGAAGTGGCGGGTACCCTTGGAGTTGGCAGGGTTGTTTGGATGCGACATCGAGGAACATTTCATGGGATTTATGGATTAGGAGTACTGATTGTTTGGTAAAGGTATAGCATGTTCTATATGTTATAGTTATTTGAATGACTCTTACCATAATATGTTACGTTAACATATCAGGCACCTTCTCAGTTGCTTATTTATGCCTCATATAAGGTACACTTTTTCAGCCTGTTGTTCACTATTCTTTATTTATTTAAAATTGCCTTTCAAATGTCTATTTTTGGTGTTGGATTTTATCAAATACATTTCCCACAAAAATGCTACTCATACTCCAGTCCGACGTATATATGTTTTTTTCCTTCTTTATAATGCATTTTCGGCCGGTGCGACGTACACTCCGCATCGACTTATAATCCGAAAAATACGGTATATTGTATTGGTTTTGGAAATGACAAATAGCAAAATGACCCCTGCATGCTTTCATTTTTCAGTGGAAAAAGTTAGGACACCTTTGCCCTAGCCAGATAGCAGCAACTGGGTGTGTCATTTTGTTAGGAATATTTCATCATCTTTCAATGTCTTTGTGCATTGTTGACTTTGTTTTACTTGACTTGATTTGAAAGACCGTTTTATTCCCTCCCAAAGCTACGGCCGAGTCTACACAGCTGACCCATACCACGCTGCTCTCACCCCAGCAGCCTACGGTGTTGGCGCCATGGTGAGTCCTTCAACGGATGATCTGAATATCTGCAAGTGGCACCTCAGAGATGACAACAGTCTCGGCTAATTGTTACGCAATACTTTGAGTTACAAACTTCCCCGCCAGCCCTGTAAGACTTGTTCTAAACATCCGATCTGACTCGCTAGCATTAGCTTGTAGCTAGAGCTAGATGTAACTAAGCATGGGAATGATCAGCAGTGGATGATAGTCATTGAATTAAAGAAAGGAATCATCAAAAACATACAAAGCCCAAAAGCAGTGAAGTTGTCACATTGTGTAAATCAGGGGTCACCAACCTTTTTGAAACCAAGAGCTACTTCTTGGGTACTGATTAATGCGAAGTGCAACCAGTTTGATACACACTTAAATAAATTGCCAGAAATAGCCAATATGCTCAATTTACCTTTAACTCTATGTTATTATTATAATTCATTATATTTTTCTTTGTGGAAACACTGATCATCTTAATGATTTCTCATAATAAATATATATAGAAACAAATAAATATATATTTTAAAAAAGGGTATTTCTGTCAGTCATTCCGTCGTACATTTTTTTTCCTTCTACGGAAGGTTTATTGTAGAGAATAAATGATTAAAAAAACACTTAATTGAACGGTTTAAAAGAGGAGAAAACACGAAAAAAATGAAAATTAAATTTTGAAACATAGTTTATCTTCAATTTTGACTCTTTAAAATTCAAAATTCAACCGGAAAAAAGAAGAGAAAAACTAGCTCATTCAAATCTTTTGGAAAAAATTAAAAACAAGAATTTATGGAACATCATTAGTCATTTTTCCTGATTAAGATTAATTTTAGAATTTTGAATGACGTGTTTTGCTGTGTACATACATCTACTGATGCCTCTGGACACATCTTCAGTGATGTGCCTGGAATCATCGGGTGTTTCGGGTCTTTCAACATCATACACCCTCCTCCAGGTGACCCAGCAGGGGCTGATCAGACCCCAGCTTGTGTCCAGATGGCTAGCTAGCTACCATGACTCCATGGCTCTCCCCTTTTGAGCCACAGCCATCTTGAGGCCCTCTCTGCCGCATCGGTGGTACTGCGGATGGCTCTCCTCCTTCTCTCTCCCTCGATGCCCAAAGTGCTGAAGGCTCTGGTCAAGGTGCGGGCTGAAAAACCCCTGCATCCAACCTCAACTGGGAGGCACCTCACTCTCCAGCCAGCCTGCTGACAGTCACTGACCAGTCCCGCGTACTTGGAGAGCTTCCTCTCAAAGGCTTCTTCCAGGCGGTCTTCCCATGGGACGGTCAGCTCCAGCAGCACTACCTGCTTGGTGGACTCAGACACGAGGACAATGTCTGGTCGCAGGGTGGTGACTGCAATGTGGCTGGGGAACTTCAGCTGATGTTCAAGGTCCACCAACAGCTGCCAGTCTCTTGCAGAGGTTAGAATGCCCGCAGAAGTTTTTCTGGCAGGGGTTGGCTGCTCCCCAGCTCTGACAAAGGCGATGATTTTCTTGGAGGGTCGGAACTGCTTCGCCCACACAAGTCCTGCGCTGATGGTTTCAGCAATGGTCTTAAGGACTTGGTCATGCCTCCAGCGGTACCGACCATCTCCAAGTGCCCTGGTGCAGCAGCTGAGGATGTGTTCCAGGGTTCCTCGCTTGGAACACAATGGGCATGCTGGTGTCTCTGCTATGCCCCATGTGTGCAGGTTAGATGGGCTTGGAAGCACATCGTACACTGCCTGGATGAGGAATTTAATGCGGTGGGGCTCGGCTTTCCACAGCTCGGCCCAGGTCACTTTCCTCTCAACCGCATTCTCCCATCTTGTCCAAGCACCCTGTTGCTTCAATCCCACTGCCTTGCAAGTTCTAATTTCCTCCACTGCAGCTCTCACCTCCTCCTGAACAAGGCAGCGCCCTTCCTTCCCGCTGGTTTTCAATTGGGGAATTGGAAAGGAGCCTAGCCCAGCTCTGCCTCGAGTGACCACTCCCACCAGGCTTCTTTGACGCAGCCTTGCCTCTGCCTCTTGAACTGCATCCTCAGCCCTCCACTTCCTACCAGTCCTCACTTGGATCCCTGCTTTAGCCACCTTCGGATCTCGTGAGTCCCTGAGCTGAACCACTTCTCTGGCTCTTGCTACCTTGAACTCTTCCTCCAAGGATTTGAAGGGCAGTTGCAGTTTGTTGGTGTTCCCGTAGAGTGCGAGGCTGCTCAGGCTCTTTGGTAATCCCAGCCATCTCCGGAGGTGGCTACTGACCCTCCTCTCTAAGGTCTCCACTGTTGAGATGGGGACTGCATAGACAAGGAGGGGCCACAGGATCCTGGGAAGAATGCCATGTTGGTAGACCCAGGCTTTGAACTTTCCAGGTAGGCCTGACTTGTCCACGGATTTCAGCCAGCCATCCAACTCAGTGCAGGTCGACTGGATAGATGTGGTATCTCTCAGAGAGCTGTCAAAAACCTTGCCCAAGCTCTTGACTGGCTTCTCTGTGATGGTTGGAATGGCTGTGCCTGTGATGTTAAACCGGAACTTGTCTTCCACCTTCCCTTACCTCAGCACCATAGACCTTGATTTGGCTGGCTTGAAACGCATCCGGGCCCACTCCATCACCTTTTCGAGTCCCTTCAGAATCCACCGGCAGCCTGGGACTGATTCTGTCATGACAGTGAGGTCATCCATGAACGCCCTGATGGGTGGTTGCCGTTGTCCGGATTTCGATAGAGGCCCTCTGCACTCTGGCTCAGCAGACTTGGTGAGCATGTTCATGGCCAGGGAGAATAGTGTCACAGAGATAGTGCACCCTGTGATGATACCGATCTCCACCTTGTGCCAACGAGATGTTATTGCTCCCGAGGAGACTCTCATCCTGAAATTGGTGTAGTAATCAGCAATGAGGTCTCTACATCTGCTGGGGACATGATGTTTTGTTAATGTGAGCTGAACCAGCTTGTGTGGAATGGAGCCGAATGCATTTGCCAGGTCAAGCCAAAGCACTGACAGGTCGCCCTTGTTCTCTCTTGCCTCTCGAATGAGCTGTGTCACTACACCGGTATGCTCCAGACAGCCTGGCATTCCTGAAATGCCTCCCTTCTGGACAGATGTGTCGATGTAGGTGTTCTGACCCAGGTAGGTACACAGCCGTTTGGAAACAGTGCTGAAGAATATCTTTGCCTCGACGCACAGCAGGGAGATGATGCGGAACTGGTCTAGCTGGGTGGAGTTTTCCTCCTTCGGGATCCACACCCCTTCAGCTACTCTCCATTGTTCTGGGATCCTCCCTCTTCTCCAGAAGACTCGCAGGATTTTCCACAGACGCAGCAGGATTTTGGGACAGTTCTTATACACTTTGTATGAAGTGCCACTTGGTCCTGAAGCAGAGCGTGCCCTTGCTCTGCGGACAACCTCCCTGACTTCCTTTAGCTGCAGTTCTGACATGTCAAACTGCACCTCCGGTTCAGGGGGGTCTATGAGGATGTTACACTCTCCCAACTCCTGCTCTCTTGCGGGGTCGCTGTACGTCTGCTTCAGATGTTGGTCTATGTCTTCCTGCGAGGAGGCAAGTTTACCACTGCGCTTCTGCCCCAACAAATCCTTAGTGAACTTGAAGGGGTTGGAGATAAAGGCAGCACGCTTGCGTGCCCTCTCACGGCGTCGCCTCCAATGCCACTCAGCCCGGCGAAGAACCCTGATCTTATTCCGCAGGATGCACATTAGCTGGGCCATGCCAATACGTTCCTTATCTCCGGCCTTCTTGTATTGGGACTTCAGTGCTTTCATCTCCTGCCTGATGTTGTGGATCCTCACAGCTCTTTGATTCTTTGAGTACGTTGTTCCGGAGCTTTTCTTCTCCTCCTCGCCGAATCGTTCAGCAGCGATACTGACAATGATTGTTGTCATAGCTTGGAGCTTCCCGTCAGCCTCTCCCTTTACCGTTGCCTCCAGAATTTGGTCGACATCGTCATCGAACTGCTTCCACAATGAGGCCATGCTAGCTGCTGGCCATTTGATCCGCCTCCTGTCAGATTTGATGCTCAAGGGATTAGTTTCCAACACTTGGAGGTTCCGGGCACTATGGGGTGACTCCGGGCCTGGCTCCTCCTGCGTCTCACCAGGTTGCACACCTGTGCGATGTGTTGCTTCTTCTCCCAACAGGCACTTCATCCTCGCTCGGTGGATCTTTAGGCCGTGGATGTTCTTGCAGACTTTACCGCATGTACACTGCATGCTCATAGTCGTTTGTCCATTGCTTGGGTCTGTTGCCGTTGTGTCCGTCCGACCGGGGTGCTCATCCTCCCCCCCTCTCGGGCACCCCTGGGGGTATTTTTCCATTAAGTTCATCGTAGCTTTGTTGGGAATCCTCCTCTCAGAGGACACAGATTGGGTTGCCAGCCCGTTCTGCCCCGGTTGCCGTCTCTCCGAGCTGTCACTGACTCTCCAGTAGTCACCACACTCTTCATGGTTGTCATCCAGTCTTTCCTGGCTGTCACTGATAACTCAGGGTATTCGCTGTGTACATACATCTACTGATGCCTCTGGACACATCTTCAGTGATGTGCCTGGAATCATCGGGTGTTTCGGGTCTTTCAACATCATACACCCTCCTCCAGGTGACCCAGCAGGGGCTGATCAGACCCCAGCTTGTGTCCAGATGGCTAGCTAGCTACCATGACTCCATGGCTCTCCCCTTTGAGCCACAGCCATCTTGAGGCCCTCTCTGCCGCATCGGTGGTACTGCGGATGGCTCTCCTCCTTCTCTCTCCCTCGATGCCCAAAGTGCTGAAGGCTCTGGTCAAGGAGCGGGCTGCAAAACCCCTGCATCCAACCTCAACTTAAATAGGTTAAAATCAAAACTTCACTTTGTTGGAATATATAACCAATTGGACCAAGCTATATTTCTAACAAAGACAAATCATTATTTCTTCTAGATTTTCCAGGACAAAAATTTTAAAATAAATTCAAAAGACTTTGAAATAAGATTCAAATTTGATTCTACAGACTTTCTAGATTTGCCAGAATAATTTTTTTGAATTTTAATCATAATAAGTTTGAAGAAATATTTCACAAATATTCTTCGTCAAAAAAAAAAAACAGAAGCTAAAATGAAGAACTAAATTAAAACGTATTTATTATTCTTTACAATAAAACAAATAAATTTACTTGAACATTGATTTAAATTGTCAGGAAAGGAGAGGAAGGAATTTAAAAGGTAAGAAGGTATATGTGTTTAAAAATCCTAAAATCGTTTTTAAGGTTGTATTTTTTCTTTAAAATTGTTTTTCTAAAAGTTATAAGAAGCAAAGTAAAAAAAAAAAGAATTTATTTAAACAAGTGAAGACCAAGTCTTTAAAATATTTTCTTGGATTTTCAAATTCTATTTGAGTTTTGTCTCTCATAGAATTAAAAATGTTGAGCAAAGCGAGACCAGCTTGCTAGTAAATAAATGAAATTTAAGAAATAGAGGCAGCTCACTGGTAAGTGCTGCTATTTGAGTTATTTTTAGAACAGGCCAGCAGGCGACTCATCTGGTCCTTACGGGCGACCTGGTGCCCGCGGGCACCGCGTTGCTGACCCCTGGTGTAAATGGTAAATAAAATAGAATACCATGATTTGCAAATCCTTTTCAACTTATATTCAATTGGATAGACTGCAAAGACAAGATATTTCTTGTTCACACTGGTAGATTGTTATTTTTTGCAAATATTAGCTCATTTGGAATTTAATGCCTGCGACATGTTTCAAAAAAGCTGAGGCAAGTGGCAAAAAAGACTGAGAAAAGTTGAGGAATGCTCATCAAGGACTTACAGTATTTGGAACATCCCACAGGTGAACATGCTAATTGGGAACAGGTGGGTGCCATGATTGGCTATAAAAGCAGCTTCCACGAAATGCTCAGTCGTTCACAAACAAACAAACAAACAAAAAAAGAATTGTCCACGCAAGATGAGGTGCAGTAATGTGTTGTTTCCACAGGCGGCGCTGTACAGAGGAGGCTACAGTAGATTCACCCCCTACTAGAGACTTCTTCTTGTGGAGGTGGACTACACCCAGACAGGTCCCATGTTTCTTAAGTAGAGGAATGCTTTAAGACTGATGACATTACATTCAAAAGGTAAAAAAAAAAGTTAAATGCACGGCTGTATTATAGTCCCCCCTCACCCAACCCCCACGGCACAAGACTGAAGATGGAGCCCAGATGTTCTTCCAAAGGCCCTTTTTCTTGACCTTCTAACCTTCCTCGGCCATCTGAGTGACGTGCACGTTCAAGCCAGCTAGAAAAGTTCCCCTTCAAAGAGGGGGAAAAAATCAAAATCCCCACTGATGGATTGGTCCCGAGTGGAAGTGGGGGGGAAGGATCCACTCCCACTGTGCTCCTGGAGAGTGAGTAGGTCCAGGGAGGTAGCCTCCGCTCGTCTTAGCAGACCTTTAAAAATTGCTCTAATGCAAATTCATTAGCTTAGAGGCAAATTTCTAATGGCTGAATTTATTCTCCCTTTTTCATTCTTGCAAACATTTCCTTTGTTGGCCGCCCGCTACTCTTGATTTAGGAAGAAATGCTGCAAACAAAACACTTTGTTCAAAATACTCTACTTCCTCTTTTAGTGGCTTTGCTTTACTGCGCTGCCCAGAAAAGGCCTGTCAGAAAATAAATTTTTGATTCCTATTTTAACAGAAAATTATTTTATTAATTGTTTTAATCCGTCCGATCATGTTGTTGATTTCGACCACGTGTCCAACTCCCCACGCCTCATTTAACGTGGCCTGGGAATAATGACATCTTTTTCATTTTTGGATTACTGTATTTTTCAGACGACAAAGCATACTGGTATATAAAACACACCCACTACATTTTAGAACAAATAAATGTTTGTCCATATATTAGTCGCACCGGACTATAAGTGGCAGATATATATGTTGTGAAATGACTTATATACACATAAATATTCTGTAAATGTTTATTTACATACCTTAATAGTTTCCAAACAGTGACAAGGCAGTAAAACGGCATATCAAACAAAACAGAAGTCATAGTCATGGACCCACTTTAATTAAAGTAGCAATAATTGTCACACACACACACACACACTAGGTGTGGCGCACTTATTCCCTGCATTTGACTCATCACCCTTGATCACCCCCTGGGAGGTGAGGGGAGCAGTGGGCATCAGCGATTGCCGCGCCGGGAATAATTTTTGGTCCTTTAACCCCCAATTCCAACCCTTGATGCTGAGTGCCAAGCAGGGAGATATTGGCTCCCATTTTTATAGTCTTTGGTATGACTCAGTTGGGGTTTAAACCCACAGCCTACCCATCTCAGGGCGGACACTCTAACCACAAGGCCACTGCGTAGGTATACCAGTTGCGCAAGCTAGCTCTCCAATGAGCCAAACAGACTCAACGTTTTGGTGAATTTACTGAGGAATTTGTAAAAGTGAAACCTAACAAAAGAAAATGCCGCTGTAAGTTATTAACACTAATGCAGACACTTGTAAACATGTTAGCATATTAGCTAATGCTAACGATGCTAACTTGATTGCATTACGATAGCACGTATGCATGAAAGCTCTCCTACAGACATCACACATGCCACGCTTTAGTAAGTACGAATTGTTTTAGTTATATTGTAAAACTTACACACGTTTGTAGTGATGCATGAAGAATCCATACGAGTAGAAAAGCTATGGACAAGTTTACATCCGGTTCAAGGCATCAAAACAGAAAGTTTATTTTTAACCCGCAGGGGAATGAATCTGTCCAAAAGATGGCGCCAGAGCACAAACAATTTCAACGTCTCTGCTTGTGTTTCATGAAAATCATTGAACACAAAACATTATGGCCGTTAGCGAAAAACATCCATAAATAAGCTGCATAATTTTATTGAAAAGCGTTAATAAAAGTATAAAAATGTTGTATGGAATTTACAGTAATAAGTCTATCAAGCACTTTTTTCTGTTTTTTTTTTAGCTAGCTTAACTATTGTCAAGCCTGCTCGCTTGCGCTAAGTGTTTAACGTGTGGCCCTCCAGTGATAATAATACGTTATAATGGTACTTAACGCATTTTGCCATAATGGATGTGATTATTATTAACTTTGGGGTGGGGCGGGGCTCCACAGTGTGTGTTGGCTGCTAGTTGCTTGTCAGCCGGGGGGGCTCCAAATAAATGCAGCATTAATGAGTGATGGCCGTCATTTTAATTCGTACTGTCCCATTGTGTAAACTTGAGCTTTACAGATGCCACCTGAGGCAGTCATTTGCGTTAGGACGCTTAAGTGGATGTTTATTTGGCAGCTGGCGGCTATTTAGGTGGGGCCACTATTAGAGGAGATACAGTATTAATACTTCTGCTCATCGCAGAAGATTTTCTGCGTCTGTTGATCCAACACGACATGAGTACAATCACCACGACAACACTACACGCTGACGACACTACTTTTCAACTACTGTCCACCTTTTAGATGGTTTATTTTCCCCCCCGACGCTCCGTCTTTAGCGAGCGAGTCCGACTAACGTCGAAGTCTTCCTGGGAGAGAAGCATAGATCATTGTTTGACATGCAAACACATTACTTACTCTTGTGCACATTTCTATACTCTTTTATTCCGTATTTACAAATGTGGCTTTTTCTTTTTGGCTTTTGTTTTCGTTCCAAAGATTTGTAGAAAGCACATTTTTCGGATTATATGTATAAATATATTATCTCCTTTATGTCATAATCCTATTGCTGTCTTGATTTACTTTGTTTTATATATATATAAATACGTTTATATATATGTATATATATATGTATATATATATATATATATATATATATATATATATATATATATATATATATATATATATATACATATGCAAGTGTTGTTCTTTCTAAGGAGTTAGTTTTTGAATGGGAACCATTTGGAGTAAATGCTAAGTGCTAGCGAGAGGCTAGCACGCGCATGTGACACTAGCAGACTGTTTATGTTTGTTTAGCATGGCAAGAGGTTTTAGTCATTCTATTTTCAGCCGCCAAAGCGGTGGTCTCAAACTTAAGGCCCGGGGGCCGTATTTAGTGGCCCTCTACTTAACTTCATAGTCTAGTGCAAAGGTGCCTATCTCGAGGTCTGGGGGGGCCAGATCTGACCTGCCACATCATTTTATAGAACTTTATTATCCATCTCTGAATATTTGTGTATGTATATACAGTATATATATATATATATGTACATATGTATGTATGTATGTACATATATATGTATGTATAAGTGTACATATATGTATATATACATGTATGTACATGTATGTGCATATATGTAAATGTGTATGTACATATTCGTATACCTGTATGTATGTGTGTGTGTGTATATATATATTATATATATACACACACACATATATGTATGTACATATGTGTATATATACATATATGTACATATGTGTGTTTGTATACATGTAAGTATATATATGTGTGTATAAGTACATATATGTATGTCATGTTCGTCCTTCGTTTTCAAAGATGACCAGGTGACTTCACGTTGATTTGTGTGTGCGAAGATGTGCTGATGAGGCCAATCCTTGCACGGAATGACCGGCTGCAGTGAGTGCAGGTTATGGCTCGGGGTTGGCGGGCTGAGAGGGAGGAACAGTCTCTTGTCTTGCGCAGCTGTCGCTTCTTTACGGCTTCATGAATCCGTTTTTCCTCGAAGTCTGCTACACCATGCCAGACTGCAGAGCGCCAGTTTGAATGGTGTTGGGCAACGGCTTCCCAGGTCTCTGGGTCCAGACCACAGCCCTTGAGACTGGTTTTTAGGGTGTCCTTAAAGCGTTTCCGCTGTCCGCCGCGTGAGTGCTTTCCATGGTGCAGTTCACCGTACAGAAGCATTTTTGGTAGGCGTTCGTTTGACATACGGCAGACATGGCCAGCCCATCTCAGCTGGGAACGCTTGAGGATGGCATAGATGCTCTCCATCTCAGCCCTGTGGAGGACCTCAGTGTCTGGGATCTTGTCCTGCCACCTGATAGTGAGCGGCTTCCTGAGGGATCTCATGTGGAAGGCGTTAAGTTGTTTAGCATGCCGGCTGTATACAGTCCAGGTCTCACAGGCATACAGCAGGGCAGGTAGGACAACAGCACGATAGACCTTTAGTTTGGTCCGTAGGCTGAGCCCTCTGCGCTCCCAGACAGAACTGCGGAGTCGGCCGAATGCAGCACTTCCATGCGCTATCCTATGCATGACTTCCTCGTCAATGTTGCCCATGCGTGACAAGGTGCTACTCAGGTAGACAAACTTTTCAGCAGCTTTGAGGTCCTCACCATTCACGCTGACGAGGGGCTCAGTGTACGGGTTTCCAGCAGCGGGTTGATGCATCACCTCTGTTTTCTTTGTACTGATGGTGAGTCCAAAGTCTGAGCATGCTGTGGCGAAGCTGATCATGCTCAGTTGCATTTCCACCTCGTTGGAAGCATGCAGTACACAGTCGTCTGCAAAGAGGTAGTCGTGAACCTTGGTGGTCTTTACTTTTGTTTTTGCCTGGAGTCTTCGCAGATTAAACAGCTTGCCATCAGTACGGTAGCACAGGTCTATCCCCATATCCCCAGACCGGAAATCATCTGTCAGCATGGCTGAGAATATCATGCTAAACAGAGTGGGTACCAGAACACAGCCTTGTTTGACTCCATTTTCCACATGGAAAGGCTCAGATGATGTGCCGTTGTCCTGGACTTGTGCCTGCATTCCATCATGGAATTCACGGACCACGTTTATGAAAATGTTTGAGCAGCCAAACTTGGCCATGATCTTCCAGAGGCCCGCTCGGCTGACAGTGTCGAAGGCCTTCGTCAGATCTACAAAGGTGGAGTATAGAGTGACGTTCTGTTCTCGGCACTTCTCTTGGAGTTGGCGAGCGGCGAAGATCATGTCGACTGTACCACGACCCTGCCTGAATCCACATTGGCTCTCCGGTAGGAGGTCTTCGTGTTCAAGATGTTCCGTCAGGCGGTTTAGCAGAATTCTGGCCAGGATCTTTCCTGCTACAGACAGCAGAGCAATACCGCGGTGGTTGTTGCAGTCCTGCCGGTTGCCCTTGCATTTGTATAAATGGACGATGCAGGCGTCTTTGAACTCCTGGGGCAGCTTCCCTTGGTTCCACATGGTGCAGAATAGGGCTACCAGTTGTTTGGTCAGAGGTGGCCCACCAACTGTGTACATTTCTGCTGTAATCGCATCAGCACCAGGTGCTTTGGCATTTGGAAGTCCACTGATGGCTTTGATGACCTCAACTTCCGCTGATGGTTCGTCAAGGGAGGTGTTGACAGGGACTTGAGGGAGGCGTGCAAGGGCTTCCTCATTAATGGCTGAGGGGCGGTTGAGAACACAGTGGAAGTGCTCAGCCCAGCGCTCAAGGATCTTCTCTCTGTCTGTGACCAGTGTGCTGCCATCAGCACTGAGGAGAGGGGAAGATCCTGATGTTGTGGGCCCATAGATCGCCTTGAGGGTGCAATAGAACTTCTTGCTGTCATTCTGGTCTGCATAGTACTGAATCTCGTCAGATTTTCGGCAGAGCCAGTCGTCCTGCATCCGACGCAGCTCTCGCTGGATGGTTGCTTTGATGTTCTTGAGAGCAGACTGTTTTTGAGAGGATGTTGGATCGCTGAGGTGGGCTTTGTGCAGACGATGTTTCTCATGGAGAAGATCTCTGATGTGATCATCATTCTCATCAAACCAGTCCTGTTGCCTACGGGCTGTAGATCCTACTGAATTGAGAGCAGCAGTGTAGACGGTGTCTCTGAACGCAGCCCAGTCCTCCTCGAGGTTCCCAGAGGGTTTCAGGTCCTGCAGTTTGCTGGTGAGCTCTTCAGTCAGCGATTGCTTGACAGAGGCATCGGTGAGCCTGGAAACGTTCAAGCGCTTCGGAAATTTGGAACCTTGAGGCCTTCTGGGAGGATGGATCTTGATATTCAGCTTAGACACAAGGAGCCTATGGTCAGTCCAGCACTCTGCACCACACACCGCCTTTGTAACCCTGACATCCTGTCTGTCCCTTTGCCTCACGATGACATAGTCCAGTAGGTGCCAGTGTCTTGAGCGGGGATGCATCCATGAGGTCCTGTTGCGCTTTGGAAGGCTGAAAACTGAGTTTGTGATCAAGAGCTCATGTGCCGCACAGGTCTCCAGCAGAAGGGTGCCATTGCTGTTACAGCTGCCCATGCCATTTTTGCCAAGGACTCCTTCCCGTGACTTATGATCAGTGCCGACCCTGGCATTGAAGTCACCGAGGATGATGAGCTTGTCTGCCCTGGGCACTGCTGCGATGGTAGCGTTCAGGTCTTCATAGAACCTCTCCTTGACATCGTCTGTGTTCGTCATCGTGGGAGCATAGGCACTGATGAGTGTGGCAGACTGTTTCCCTGGAAGAGGCAGGCGCAGCGTCATCAGGCGGTCACTGACGCCTTTGGGAAGTGCAGCCAGTTTACTGACCAAGTTGGATTTAATGGCAAAGCAAACTCCTGCCTCACGCCGCTCTGCTTCAGTGCGGCCTATCCAGAAGAATGTATAGCCAGCACCAGTCTCTGTCAGCTGTCCCTCTCCAGCTAGACGTGTTTCGCTGAGAGCAGCGATCTGAATGCCATATCGGTCCAGCTCTCTGGCGATCAGGGCAGTACTCCTCTCAGGTCTTGATAGGTCACCAGCCCTATCAAGAAGTGTGCGCACATTCCATGCGCCAAGGGTGATCGGTGTCACCTTTTTCTTGTTTCCTTTTTTCTTACCGCTAGTTATGGGACTCCTGCCAGCTGTGGCTAGCTGGCCAGGAAGAGGTGAGGCAGGCAATTTTTGGGGCACTTTTTCTAGCCCGTTCCTCATGCCAGGAGGTAGGCAGTGCATACCTAAAGAGGGCTGCCTATTCGCTCGGGGGGCTGCCGAAGTCCAGTGCTGCCTCAGTCATTGGACAGCGACCCTTTGGCCCGAGCCGCCTGCGTGCGAGTTTGTGACTATGGCTTCCAGTGAAGTCCACACCTGCCACTTCGTCACGTGCCGACGCCGCAGGACTTGGGTGAGGGTGGGGGAGATTGCGGGGGTTGTGTGTGAAGTCATGACTTGCGCAGTGCATTGGATTTAAGTGAGGGTGGGTTGTGCAGCGCCGACCTCACTCTCTCGCCCGAGTCCACCTGTATCCAGTGGCAAGACATAGTCGAGACGGCTGGAGGTGGATCCAGGTGCAGTGGATGGCCTGGACACATTGTAACATAACACATCCAGCCCGAAGCGCTCCACAGAGCCTGCTGGTGTCGCCATTCAGCCCATTGAACCTCTGAGGGGTTCTTCCGCGCAGTCAGCCGAGAACCAGTCTTCTATCCAAGTGTGCTGGCTAGGCTAGGCACCACGGGAAGTGCCATACAGGCATGCAGGAGGACCAGGACTATCAGTAGGGATATTTCCTTAGCCGGAGGACCCTTGCTGAGGTAAGGTGCTACCTCTCTACAGCCTGCGGTTGTAGTTTAACGTCATACCCAGGACAAAATATGTACATATGTGTGTTTATATACATGTAAGTATATATATGTGTGTATAAGTACATGTATGTATGTATATATATATATATGTGTGTATATACACACACACGTATATATGTATGGATACATGTATGTACATATGTGTATATATACATGTACTGTATGTACATATATGTGTGTATATATACATGTATGTACATATATGTGTATATATACATGTATGATACGTGTGTTTGTGTACATGTATGTACATGTGTATATATACATGTATATACATATGTATATATATATTTATATGCATATATACATGTACATATATATACACACACATGTATATATACATATACATATGTATGCATTTATGTGTATAAATCTATATACAATATACATATAAACTATTTTTTATATATGTAGACACACGTATATGTATATGTACATATAAACTAATGTTGCAAAAAATAATATATATTCCAATTTTTTGTTGAAATGAAAACTTAAATATATACTTGATTTATGATTTGAAAGCACGTTATTCATCAAATTATACAGTTGAAAAAATGAAAATAGAATTTACAATAAAATGTTACTGTTGAAAAACAGTGGGACACTTTTTACATGTACAATAATACGCTGTAAGCTTTAAGCTAGTAAAAACAAAACGAAAAACTGTTCAGTTGCCAGAACTTTACTGTAAATTTTGAAACAACATTCAGGTGACAGCGGCCAGTTTTTCAGTGTACGTAACAACATGTGTAACAGTCTAGTGTGTATAACATTTAGGAAGTGCAGGGTGCCCCCCCCCCCCCACCCACAAACCCCACCCCCCCAAGCAAGCAGGAGTGACGATAATGTTAAACTTGTGTCACGACTGGCCCCCGGCGACATTGAGTTTGAGGCCCCCGCTCTTTTGTTCCGTACATTTCAAGAGCGCACACATCCTCACTTCTGAGTAAGAATCCTCCCCAAAAATTTTATGTGCCGCTCATAAATAAGTTTTTTTTTCTTTTTTTGTCTTGAAATCTCTTCATTGAGAAAGTGCTGTGGACTAATTTAGGCTAAAAGAGGAGCCAAAGACGCTAACAGAAGTGGCGTGCACGTTCCACTGGAGCACAGGCACGTTCCACTGGAGTAACAGAAGTGGCGTGCACGTTCCACTGGAGCACAGGCACGTTCCACTGGAGTAACAGAAGGGGCGTGCACGTTCCACTGGAGTAACAGAAGTGGCGTGCACATTCCACAGGAGTAGAGGCACGTTCTAGAGGAGTAGCAGAAGTGCAGTGTACGTTCCACTGGAGTAACAGGAGTGGCGTGCACATTCCACAGGAGTAGAGGCACGTTCCACAGGAGCAGAGGCACGTTCTAGAGGAGTAGCAGAAGTGCAGTGTACGTTCCACTGGAGTAACAGGAGTGGCGTGCACATTCCACAGGAGTAGAGGCACGTTCCATAGGAGCAGAGGCACGTTCTAGAGGAGTAGCAGGAGTGCAGTGTACGTTCCACTGGAGTAACAGGAGTGGCGTGCACGTTCCACAGGAGTAACAGAAGTGTTGTGCACGTACCACAGGAGTAGATGCACGTTCTAGAGGAGTAACAGGAGTGGTGTGCACGTTCCACAGGAGTAGAGACACGGTCTGGAGGAGTAAGAGAAGTGGCGTGCATGCTCCACTGGAGTAGAGACATGTTCTAGAGGAGTAACAGAAGTGGCGTGCATGTTCCACTGAAGTAACAGAAGTGGCGTGCACGTTCCACAGGAGTAGAGACACGTTCTAGAGGAGTTACAGAAGTGGGGTGCACGTTCCACTGGAGTAACAGAAGTGGCGTGCACGTTCCACTGGAGTACAGGCATGTTGCACTGGAATAGAAGCACGTTCCAGAGGAGTAACAGAAGTGGCGTGCACATTCGACAGGAGTAGAGGCACGTTCTAGAGGGGTAGAGGCACGTTCCACAGGAGTAGAGGCACGTTCCTTTGGAATAGAGGCACGTTCCAGAGGAGTAACAGAAGTGGTGTGCACGTTCCACAGGAGTAGAGACACGGTCTGGAGGAGTAAGAGAAGTGGCGTGCATGCTCCACTGGAGTAGAGACATGTTCTAGAGGAGTAACAGAAGTGGCGTGCATGTTCCACTGAAGTAACAGAAGTGGCGTGCACGTTCCACAGGAGTAGAGACACGTTCTAGAGGAGTTACAGAAGTGGGGTGCACGTTCCACTGGAGTAACAGAAGTGGCGTGCACGTTCCACTGGAGTACAGGCATGTTGCACTGGAATAGAAGCACGTTCCAGAGGAGTAACAGAAGTGGCGTGCACATTCGACAGGAGTAGAGGCACGTTCTAGAGGGGTAGAGGCACGTTCCACAGGAGTAGAGGCACGTTCCTTTGGAATAGAGGCACGTTCCAGAGGAGTAACAGAAGTGGTGTGCACGTTCCACAGGAGTAGAGGCACGTTTCACTGGAATAGAGGCACGTTATAGAGGAGTAACAGAAGTGGCGTGCACGTTCCACAGGAGTAGAGGCACGTTTTAGAGGCATGTACTACCCAGCATGAGGATATGTATGGAGAACACAAGTAGTTTTGCATGAATCTCCTCTTTGATGTCTGACATCTGCAAAGTTTTCTCCAATGAAAGGCAGCTAGCTCGCAGTCATGTTCTCCATGTTCTCCTCCTGGAAAGTGGCCCTTCTTCTTCTATTTCTTCTTCTTCTTCTTTTCCCTCCCAATGACTGAGTTGGAGTGCGTTTGATGCCATTGTTTGTTTTGTTATTGAATGTCCATATCAACTTTGATATAAAATGTTTTCTTGTGCTTCTTTTCTTGTCTGCCTCCTTCATTGAAGACTCCAGTATGATGAGAGAACTAGTCGTCATGATTCGATCTCACCTCTCACCTCTCACCTCGCTCTTAAACAATCTCGTCAAATATAGAAAAGCATGTGATAATCACAAAGATAATCATTTAACACACAAACCTTAGGCTTTGGTCAGGCTGATTAGAAAATAAAGTACTAAGTAGATGTACTGCATGAGAACATAATTCTAAATGACTGAATAAATACTTTTATATACAATTATGCTAAAAATAATTAAATGCAAATAATACATTTAAATAGAATTTAAATAAATTATTATAAAAAATAATTATATATATATATATATATATTTCTTAAACTGTCAACAAAAGTAAAATGTATTCCAACTAAATTAATAATAATGTTTCTTAAATAAACTGTCAATAAAAATAAAACAAATTCTAACTAAATAGATCATAAAATATATATTAAATAAATGAATTCCAACTAAACAATATATTTCCTGAACTGTCAATAAAATTAATTTCAACTAAACGAGGGCTTCTTAAACTGTTGATAAGATTAAAAAAGTATCTAACTAAATTTATTGTATGTATTAAATAAATTCCAACTGAATGTTTTTTAAATAAACTCAAAATTATTAGTATTTTTTAACCAAATTGAAAATTTATATTGAAGTTTATAATGAGCTTGTCATTATTGCCACTAGTGGTGGAGAAGTGTATTACAACTGAGTATTTACATTGTGGTAGCAGTGTAGAGGACCCCGGCCCTATGGTGAAGAAACACTGGTACCGACCGCTGGACATGTCTCCTCCTGTGGCAGCATGAGAAGAACATAGAAAAAAAATGTTTTCAAAACTGCTAAACTAAATTCATCTCATGTGAAAATGTGCACGGTTGTTCTTCTGGAGGAAACTTCACCAAACTACAGTTTACAGGCAGTCATGGAGGCCCCACATCAGTGTTCTTCCAGTCATGGAGGCCCCACAACTGTGTTGTGTACTTCCAGTCATGGAGGCCCCACAACTGTGTTGTGTACTTCCAGTCATGGAGGCCCCACAACAGTGTTCTTCCAATCATGGAGGCCCCACAACAGTGTTCTTCCAATCATGGAGGCCCCACAACTGTGTTGTGTACTTCCAGTCATGGAGGCCCCACAACTGTGTTGTGTACTTCCAGTCATGGAGGCCCCACAACAGTGTTCTTCAAGTCATGGAGGCCCCACAACTGTGTTGTCTACTTCCAGTCATGGAGGCCCCACAACAGTGTTCTTCCAGTCATGGAGGCCCCACAACTGTGTTGTGTACTTCCAGTCATGGAGGCCCCACAACAGTGTTCTTCCAGTCATGGAGGCCCCACAACTGTGTCGTGTTCTTCCTGACATCGAATGGGAAAAACTTAAATTGTATATTATTATTATTATTTTCATTTGTTAGACGTCTGATGGGAAAAAATTTAATTGTATTATTATTTTCATTCCTTAGACGTCTGTTGGGTCAAAGTTAAATTGTATTATTATTATTTCAATTCCTTAGATGTCTGATGGGAAACACTTTAAATTGTATTATTATTATTTCCATTCCTTAGATTTTAATGGCCATAGGGGTCCATGGAGGTGTGTGCGTGTATATGTGTATATGTATATATATTTATATATGTGTATGCATATTTATGTGTATATATATATATGTGTATGCATATATATATGTATGTATATATATATGTACATTTATATATATATATATATATATATATACACACACATATATACATACTGTATGAAGTTTGGGGAGTTGAAGTGCACTTAAGGATGTGGGAGTGAGTGTGTTGTGTTATGTTGTATTGGCGGGTTATATGGACGGGAGGGAGTTTGTTATGCGGGATTAATTAGTGGCATATTAAGTATAAGCCTGGCCGTGTTGTGGCTAATAGTGTGCATATATATATATGTATATCTATAAGGTCCCACCTGTCACGCCTTACTTTGCGAAGTATGTGCCAGCGACACGTGGACAACTTGGCTGCGTTTGATGGGAAAGACTTAAATTGTATTATTATTATTATAATTGTTTTTATGATTATTTCCATTCGTTAGACGAATGATGGGAAACACTTAAATTGTATTATTATTATTATTATTATTTCCATTCGTTAGAATTAAATTGCATTATTATTATTACTATTATTATTTTTATTTCCATTCCTTGGACGTATGATGGGAAAAAACAAAATATTATTATTACTGTTATTATTATTATTATTATTATTATTATTATTTCCATTGGGTAGACGTATGATGGGAACCAATTATTATTGTTGTTATTATTTTAATTCCTTAGATGTCTGATGGGAAGCACTTAAATTTTACTATTTTATTATTATTATTACCATTATTATTTTTGTTATTTCCATTCCTTAGACTTATTATGGGAAAAACTTAAATGTTATTAATATTACTATTATTATTATTTCCATTCCTTAGACATATGATGCGAAAAACTTAAACGTTATTATTATTATTATTATTTCCATTCCTTAGACGTATGATGGGAAAATTTAAATGTTATTATTAATATTATTATTTCCATTCCTTAGATGTCTGATGGGAAAAACTTTATTTTTATTATTTTTATTTCCATTCCTTAGACGTCTGATGGGAAAAACCTAAATTGTATTATTATTATTATTACTATTATTATTGTTGTTATTTCCATTCCTTAGACGTCTGATGGGAAAAACTTAAATTTTATAATCACTTTTATTATTATTACTATTATTTTTTTGTTATTTCCATTCCTTAGAGGTCTGATGGGAAAAACTTAAATTGTATTATTATTACTATTGTTATTATTACTATTATTTTTTTGTTATTTCCATTCCTTAGACGTCTGATGGGAAAAACCCAAATTGTATTATTATTATTATTACTATTACTATTATTATTGTTGTTATTTCCATTCCTTAGACGTCTGATGGGAAAAACTGAAATTTTACTATTAGTACTATTGTTATTATTACTATTATTTTTTTGTTATTTCCATTCCTCAGAGGTCTGATGGGAAAAACTTAAATTGTATTATTACTATTATTATTATTATTATTACTATTATTATTTTTGTTATTTCCATTCCTTAAACGTATGATGGAAAAAACTTAAATATTATTACTATTATTATTGTTATTATTATTATTATTATTTCCATTTCTTAGACGTATGATGGGAAAAACTTAAATGTTATTATTATTATTATTATTATTTTCATCATTATTATTATTATTTCCATTCCTTAGACGTATGATGGGAAAAACTTAAATGTTATTATTATTATTATTACTATTATTATTTTTGTTATTTCTATTCCTTAGACGTATGATGGGAAAAACTTAAATGTTATTATTACTATTACTATTATTATTGTTATTATTATTATTATTATTATTATTTCAATTCCTTAGACGTATGACGGGAAAAACTTAAATGTTATTATTATTACTATTATTATTATTATTTTCATTATTATTATTATTATTATTATTTCCATTCCTTAGACGTATGATGGGAAAAACTTAAATGTTATTATTACTATTATTATTATTATTATTTCTATTCCTTAGACGTCTGAAAGGAAAAACCTAAATTTATTATTATTATTATTACTACTATTATTATTTTTGTTATTTCCATTCGTTAGACGTCTGATGGGAAAAACTTAAATTTTTATTATTATTACTATTATTATTATTTTTGTTATTTCCATTCCTTAGACGTATGATGGGAAAAACTTAAATGTTATTATTACTATCCATCCATCCATTTTTTACAGCTTATTCCCTTTGGGGTCGCGGGGGGCGCTGGTGCCTATCCCAGCTACAATCAGAAAGAAGTAAAATACAGCACTATGTCATCAGTTTCTGATTTATTAAATTGTATAACAGTGCAAAATATTGCTAATTTTTAGTGGTCTTTCTTGAACTTTTTGGAAAAAAAAGATATAAAAATAACTAAAAACTTGTTGAAAAATAAACAAGTGATTCAATTATGAATAAAGTTTTCTACACATAGAAGTAATCAACTTAAAGTGCCCTCTTTGGGGATTGTAATAGAGATCCATCTTAATTCTAAACATTTCTTCACAAAAAAAGAAATCTTTAACATCAATATTTATGAAATATGTCCACAAAAAATCTAACTGTCAACACTGAATATTGTTCTGTTGCATTTCTTTTCACAGTTTATGAACTTACCTTCATATTTTGTTGAATTATTAAAGGATTTTTGAATTGTTGCAATTTTTAGAATATTTAAAAAAAATCTCACGTACCCCTTGGCATACCTTCAAGTACCCCCAGGGGTACGCGTTTCCCCATTTGAGAACCACTGCCTTAGACGTATGATGGGAAAAACTTTAATGTTATTATTACTATTATTATTTTTTTTTCCATTCCTTAGACGTGTGAAAGGAAACACTTAAACGGTCAATCAGCATGATAATGCTCTTAAGGATGTGGAATTAAAACGTCCATGTTAAAATATTGTTGCTGTAAAACGTGTATAAATAATGTGTTCACTTCAGTAATTGACAGTACACACAGCATTAATGACGTCATGACTCCCCTGAATGTGGTGTTACCAATGTTGGCCGCTGGAGGGCAGCAGAGGCGAGGAAAAGACGTTTAGTCCTTCACTTTAAAGTACAGTAAATCAAGATCAGGTGCGGATTAACATTTAATTTGTGTCAACGTGACCAAATCACTCTTTCAAAGACGAATGTTTATTATTCTGTTTTTAATATCGTCTGTTTTTGTATCCTTCTCTATGTCAGTCCAGGAAGTGTGATCATGTTTTCATATAGGCAGAATTGTGTGTGTGTGTGTATATATATATATATATATATATACACATATATACATATAAACACACATACATATATATAAGTATTTTGAATGATTCCTAAAAAAAAGTATCTATGCTGTATACACACAAACACACACACACACACATTTTTATATATATATATATATATGTGTGTATACATATATATATGTGTGTGTATACATGTATACATGTATATATATATATGTATATGTATATATATATATATATATATATATATATATATATATATATGTGTGTGTTTGTGTGTATACAGCATAGATACTTTTTTTTAGGAATCATTCACAATACTTATTTAAGGCTAGAACACATGTTTTTTTATGCATTTTAAATCATAAACAAACAATAGCAGAAGTCAGCTAGCATTGGAGGCAAAGGGAATCACTTTATTCTGCCTATAAAGCGCTCTAAAAAAAACCTAAACACCTCCATCAAGGTTTAATATACACATTGTAAATATGTATGTAATTCAGTAATATTCATAGCGTGTAATATTTACGTATTTTGATCATTTAAATTTCACAGACGCATCACAACGTTCACTTTCCCTTCGACAACAAGAAGACTACTAATCACGGCAGACTAGATGAGAGACAACAAAGAATACTTAGGGACAAATGATGATCCAGAAACTTCTATTTTTGAGCCAGAATATAAGGAGAATGCTCTACAAGTTGTAGAAGCTGCATGCTCAACAGATGCAGTTTTAGTCGAACACTAAGCATCATGTAGCAGTATTGCTAAGTACTAAACAAACACAAACTACTAACAAACAAAACAATCACTTACTGTATACTGTCTGCTTTCATTAAGATGCCGACAGGCGGGATGTTTTTATCTTTCAGCACTCCACTTTTGTTTCCCGTTTAGATGATAAATTCATGATAATCCTCATGCAGGTATGAAAAAATGTTTTGAAAAGTGATTTTATTTGTATCTTTGTCATCATCTCCAGGTCTAAATTGGATGTCAAAGTTGACCAACTCGTGGGTTTATGTCCACAACCTTCTAACATCCAGGTGAGAGGCATGGTTTATCATCTAGAATTAACTTTCACCAACTCAGAGGCGATGCAGCAGCTCAATATTTCAATATAGCAGCATAAGCTAGTTAGCGTGCTAAAAATAGTTTGTCTGTGTTAGCACTTATAATAACAATATGGCTAATACTTGTTCATATTCGGGTCAGGACATGTAAACAGAGACAGTTTTGAGATGTTTTTAGTGGGCTTTATGGGCGGAATAGTGTCGTCCCATTAGGTGCATTGTTAGCCACCTCTTACTCACTGTATTTTACGATTTAGAATACATAAAAAAAGAAAAAACAATGTGTTCTTGTCTTCCATGAGATTGTGAATGATGGACAACGTTCCAAAAAAGGTGCACTTTCCCTTTTAATTCAGCAGAAAGACGAGTGAGTGGTGTGACACCTCGAAGTGGTCGTCTGGTAATATTTCATCGTTAATAATCATTAATCATAATCAATCATGTAATATTTGCGGCAGGTGACAGAAACACCAACATGGTTTCAGGGAACACCAAACTTTGACGTCTGACATTCATTCATGGAGTCGCTAATAAAAAATAGAAATGTATCTTTCGCAAACATCTGTACAGGAAGTCGTGGGTCCAAGGAGGTCAGGGGTCAGGGGTCATGCGGCGATAAAGGCGGGAAGAAGAGGAGAGGGTTCGGGAGGCAACCCTGGTCCAAAATGATCATGTGATGATGATCTTATGCTATATACAGTACTATAATAGTCATGTATCAATATTATACAGTATTTTATTGGTCATGTATCAATATTGTACAGCACTATAATATTCATGTAGCAATATTATACAGTACTATAATATCCATCCATCCATCCATTTTCTACCGCTTATTCCCTTTTGGGGTCGCGGGGGGCGCTGGCGCCTATCTCAGCTACAATACTATTATAGTCATGAAATAATATTATACAGCGCTATAATATTCTTGTATAAATATTTTTAAGTACTATAGTACATATGTATTCATCAATATCATACAGTACTATAATATTCATGTAGTTTGAAGTTGAGTTTATTCACAATACCATATTACAAGTACAACAGTAGTGAATATCCATTTAAGGATGGTGGTAAGTGAAATGGTCCCCCAGATAAGATAGAAGAAGTACTGTATTATCATACAGTACTATAATATGTATCCATCAATATCATACAGTACTTTAATATGTATCCATCAATATCATAGAGTACTATAATATTGAAGTAGTAATATACAGTACAATATTATGTATAAATATCACAAGGTACAATAATAATGAAGTATTCATGTATAGTAGAAGATGTACAGTATGTAGAGTACACAAAGTCTGCATGAGTGGTCAGAGTGGCGGACATCAACCATCGGGTGGTGCGGTGGGGATGTGGGTCGGTGGAGGTAGTGCAGGGTTGGAGCAGAGGACATGTTTGAGGTGGTCCATGGCAGAAACACGCGTGGATATTCTTTCTACAATCCTTCTAGATTCCTTCTAGACAATTCCATACTTGGCCAGGTCACTGAGCTCCATGTCCCCAAAGGCCTCCCAGGGACACACCACTGTGATGTCTGTGCCCAGACCCTCCATGCCGGGGATGTCGTCCCCAAACCTGCATACACACATCAGGTCAAAACACACACACACACACACACATCAGGTCAATATACACACACGCAAACACACATCATGATAATACACACACACGTCAATAAGCACTTACACATCATGTCAATATACACACATCATGTCAATATATATACACACTTCATGTCAATATACACACATGTCAATACATACACACACATCAATATACACATGCACATCATGTCAATATACACACATCATGTCAATATACACACATGTCAATACATACACACACATCAATATACACATGCACATCATGTCAATATACACACATGTCAATATACACACATCATGTCAATATACACACATGTCAAAACATACACACATGTCAATATACACACATGTCAAAACATATACACATCATGTCAATATATACACACATCATGTCAATATACACACATGTCAATATATACACACACACGTCAATATACACATACACATGTCAATATACACATATCATGTCAATATACACATATGTCAATATACACATGTCAATACATACACACACACGTCAATATACACATCGACATCATGTCAATACACACACACGTCAATATATACACACACGTCAATATACACATACACATCATGTCAATTTACACACGTCAATATACACACATCATGTCAATATATACACACATCATGTCAATATACACACATGTCAATATATATACACACACACGTCAATATACACAAACATCATGTCAATATACACACACACACACACACACACATCATGTCAATACACACACACACACACGTCATTATACACGTACACATCAAGTCAATATACACACACATCCTGTCAATACACACAAAGATCATGTCCATATACACAAAGATCATGTGTGTATATATACACACACACACACGCGTCAATATACACATGCACATCATGTGAATACACACACATCATGTCAATACACACACACATCATGACAATAAACACACACACACGTCAATATACACGTACACATCATATCAATATACACACACATGTCAATACACACAAAGATCATGTCAATATACACAAATATTATGTCTATACACACACACACACACGTCAATATACACACACATCATATCAATAGACACACACACACGTCCTTATACACGTACACATCATGTCAATACACACACACATCATGTCAATACACACAAAGATCATGTCCATATACACAAATATCATGTGTATATATACACACACACACATGTCAATACACACACACACGCACACACATCATGACAATACTCACACACACACACGTCATTATACTCATGCACATCATGTCAATACACACACATCATGTCAATACACACAAACATCATGTCAATATACACACACATGTCAATGTACACACACACGTCAATATACACATACACATCATGTCTATAGACACACACATCATGTCAATACACACAAAGATCGTGTCAATATACACAAATATAATGTCTATGCACACACACGTCAGTATACACACACATCATGACAATACACACACACACACGTCAATATACACATACACATCATGTCAATACACGCACACACATCATGTCAATACACACAAACATCATGTCAATGTACTCACACACGTGTCAATATACACACACACACATCATAACAATACACACACACACGTCAATATACACGTACACATCATGTCAATATACACACACATCATGTCAATACACACAAAGATCATGTCAATATACACAAACATCATGTCTATATACACACATGTCAATATACACACACATCATGTCAATACACACACACACACACATAAAAATACACATACACACACACATCAATATACACATACGCATCATGTCAATACACACAAACATCATGTCAATATACACACACACACTCATCATGTCAATACACACACACGTCAATATACTCATACACATCATGTCAATTTACACACACACGTCAATATACACACACACATCATGTCGATATACACACATCATGTCAATACACACAAACATCATGTCAATATACACAAACATCATGTCAATACACAATACACACACACACACATCAGTACACACATCATGTCTGTATACAGAGGGCAAGCCCATAGCTTACTATACACACACACACACGTCAGTACACGCATCATGTCAGCACACACACACATCATGTGAGTATACACACACACACACACACACACAGTTGCTCCTGGGACTCACCCCTTCTGGCCAGGTTTGGGGGCCTTGCTCTTGAAGGTGCGTGCGGTCCTCTGCTTGAACTTGGGGGGGCCCTTCTTGTCCACGGGGGCTGCAACTGCAGTGTCGGACATTTTCTTTCCTGGCAAGGAACAAAGGTGTGAGTCCTGTTTTCCTCTCAAGAAGATCTCAACACCACTCGAAGACCTCTTAGGTCTTTGGTCTGAAGTCTGAAGTCTTGGGTCTGAAGTTTTAGGTCTGAAGTCTTAGGTCTGAAGTCTTAGGACTGAGGTCTGAAGTTTGAGGTGTTAAGTCTTAAGTCTGAAGTCTTAGGACTGAGGTCTGAAGTTTGAGGTGTCAAGTCTTAGGTCTGAAGTCTTAGGACTGAGGTCTGAAGTTTGAGGTCTCAAGTCGTAGGTCTGAAGTTTATGTTCTGAAGTTTGAGATCTGAGGTCTTAGGTCTGAAGTCTTAGGTCTTAGGACTGAAGACTGAAGTCTGAAGTTTGTGGTCTCAAGTCTGAAGTCTCAGGTCTGAAGTCTTAGGTCTGAAGTCTTATATCATAGGTTGGAAGTCTGAAGTCTGAAGTTTTAGGTCTGAATTTTTAGGTCTGAAGTCTGATCTTGGAAGTTTTAGGTCTGACGTTTTTGGTCTGAGGTCTAGAGTCTGAAGTCTGAAGTTTTAGGTCTGAAGTTTGAAGTCTGGGGTCTTAACTCTTGGATCTGAAGTCTGAGGTCTGAAGTCTGAGGTCTGAAGTTTTTGGTCTGAAGTCTGAGGTCAGACGTCAGAGGTCTAACGTCGGAAGTCGGAAGTTTTAGGTCCGAGGTCTTAGGTCTAATGTGTTAGGTCTTAGGACTGAAGTCTGAGGTCTAACGTCTGAAGTCTGAAGTTTTAGGACTGAAGTCTGAAGTTTTAGGACTGAAGTCTGAAGTTTTAGGACTGAAGTCTGAAGTTTTAGTTGTGAAGTTTTTGGTCTGAGGTCAGACGTCTGAGGTCTAACGTCTGAAGTCTGAAGTTTTAGGTCTGAGGTCTAAGGTCTGAAGAGTGAGGTCTTAGGACTGAAGTCGGAGGTCTAACGTCTGAAGTCTGAGGTCTGAAGTTTAAGTTGTGAAGTTTTTGGTCTGAAGTCAGAGGTCTAAAGTCTGAGGTCTGAAGTCTGAAGTATTAGGTCTTAAATCTTACGCCTTAAGTCTTCGGTCTTAAGTCTTCGGTCTTAGGTCTTAAGTCTTGCTTATACAATCAGTTCAGTCTATTTCCAGCAGGTGGACTTTAAAGATTACTGGAACTTCTCACACACACACACACACACACACACACACACACACTGCTTGATATATCTGATTGACTACAAAACTTTAAGGAGGTCGTCATGGAAACAACGGATATCTAATTAATATAATTGAATATAAAGACAGTGTGAAAGTTACTTTACTTTATATATTTACTTTACTTTTTATAGTTACTTAACTTTTTATAGTTACTTTCCATGCAGTGGGCAAATGTTGAGCATGTGCAAAATAAATACAACGTTACCAAAATAAATCAATCCCATTTATTTTGTGTGCTGTTGAAATTAAATCTGAAATAAAAATAAGACAAATAAAACACGATTTACTTGAAAAAAATGGATGGGGTAAACATTTTATTTATTTATTTTTTACCAGTGAATAAAGTCAAACATAGTTTTGTGACAGGAAGGCATGTTTAGTTAAATATTAATAATAATAATTTTGAATATTTGCTGCTAACATGAAAGTCTCCTTACATAAATAAATATTACAATAAATGTCAATATACAGATACAAAATAATTGAAGGCATGATTAACTAAATGAAATAATTGCTAACATGAAAGTCTCCTTACATAAATAAATATTAAAATAAATGTTAATATATAGATACAAAATAATCTGAGGCATGTTTAGCTAAATAAAATAAATGGTAACATGAAAGTCTCCTTACATAAATATTAGAATAAATGTCAATATATAGATACAAAATATTGAAGGCATGTGTAGCTAAATAATGATAATAAATGAAAATATTTGCTGCTAAAATGAAAGTATCCTTACATAAATAAATATTAAATGTCAATATACAGATACAAAATAATTGAAGGCATGTGTAGTGAAATCAAATAAATGCTAACATGAAAGGTGTGAGTTTTTCCTTGCCCTTATGTGGGCTCTACCGAGGATGTCGTTGTGGTTTGTGCAGCCCTTTGAGACGTTTGTGATTTAGGGCTATACAAATAAACATTGATTGATTGATTGATTGATTGATTGATTGATTGAAAGTCTCCTTACATAAATAAATATTAAAATAAATGTTAATTATACAGATACAAAATAATCAGAGGCATGTTTAAAAATAAATGTTAACATGAAAGTGTCCTTGCATAAATATTAAAATAAATTCAATTTACAGATACAAAATAATTGAAGGCATGATTAATTAAATCCAGTAAATGCTAACATGAAAGTCTCCTTACACAAATGAATATTACAATACAAAGTCTCCTTCCAGTGTCCAAGTGAAACTTTGCTATAAAAAGAAGGAAGTTGTTACCTGCGGATGCTGAGCTTTTTCTCACTTCTTTCTTGACTTTTTGTTGTCTCCGGTCCCTCTCCGGTCCCTTTTATAGCGGCCCTGCTAATCCCTGGGCAGGTGCGTGTTCTCACCCTGCACCTCTAATTGGCCTAGAGACTATTTTTTGATTCCAAGTGAGAGCATGTTCTTACATAAAGAAGTACGTGCAGGAGCTCTTTCGGAATAAGCCAAACTACTTTATTGGCCGAGAGTTAAAGTTGTATTTTTAAACCTGACTTGACATCATATTCTTCATTTTAGCGCCAATAGTTACATTTTAAAAGCTTCAAATGGAGAAAACAATTGCGATCAACATCTTCTAATGTTTCCTTCAAGAATGACAAGTGAAATAATGTTTTTGTTTTTAAAACAAAATACAAATGTTTTCCTTAAAAAACATCCTGGTACTTTCTAGATATACAAACGGTAATTTAGGATTTGTAATCACGTGAAATAATTTGCTGCAAGTACAAATCATTTTGTGTATTTTCTCCCTAAGTCTGGTCTTTTTATTTTGTATTTTTATAAGATGGAGTGGAATAGTTTGTGACTAACTCATTGAGCATCATCAACATCTTCATAAAAACACATATTGTAAATAATCATCACATTTCCCCACAATGAAACAATAAAAGATCAATTTAATATTTGAATAAATTAATCACCTTAAAAAAATGAATGAATTAAAAAAAAAAATCAGTTCAATACAATAGATATTTTAGAATAAGTAATGTGAATTGTAAATATTGCTAATACTACTGCTATTGTTTTCACTATTATGTTTTTTAAATTGATCATTCATATTTTATTTTCACATTTAACTGAAAATATGCTTAATATATATTTTTTAGAGTGCATTTATTTGACATATTTTTCCTTGTGCGTGCGTGCCTCAGTTAAAAAATATATATTTAGTGTCGTGGATTTTCTTTTTCTTTTTTAGTGTGTTGGATTTTTCTTTTTTTTTTAAAGTAATATATTTTTTACTGTAGTGGATTTGTATTATATTTTTTTTTAGTGTGATGGATTATTTTCATGTATAGGATATTTATTTGTTTAATCTAGAGTATTTTTTTAGTGTAGTAGTTTTTTAATGTAGTACATTTTTTTAGTGTTGTCAACTTTATGAAAAAAAAGTAAAAAAAAGTAGTGTATCTTTTTAGTATAGTAGATGTTTTAGTTTTTTAATTTAGTTTTATATAAACATACACATATATATATATATATATATATATATATATATATATATATATATATATATATATATATATATATATATATACAAACCCCATTTCCATATGAGTTGGGAAATTGTGTTAGATTTAAATATAAACGGAATACAATAATTTGCAAATCATTTTCAACTCAAATTCAGTTGAATATACTACAAAGACAACATATTTGATGTTCAAACTGATAAATATATATTTTTTTGCAAATAATCATGAACTTCAGAATTTGATACTAGCAACACGTGACAAAGAAGTTGGGAAAGGTGGCAATAAATACTGATAAAGTTGAGGAATGCTCATTAACACTTATTTGGAACATCCCACAGGTGTGCAGGCTATTTGGGATCAGTTGGGTGCCATGATTGGGTATAAAAGCAGCTTCCATGAAATGCTAAGTAATTCACAAACAAGGCTGGGGTGAGGGTCACCACTTTGTAAGCAAATTGTCGAACTGTTTTAGAACAACATTTCTCAGTGAGCTATTGCAAGGAATTTAGGGATTTTACCACCTACGGTCCGTAAAATCATTAAAAAGTTCAGAGAATCTGGAGAAATCACTGCACGTAAGCGGTGATATTATGGACCTTTGAGCCTTCAGGCGGTACTGCATCAAAAACCGACATCAGTGTGTAAAGGATATCACCACATGGGCTCAGGAACACTTCAGAAAACCACTGTCAGTAACTACAGTTGGTTGCTACATCTGTAAGTGCAAGTTAAAACTCTACTATGCAAAGTCAAACCCATTTATCAACAATATCCTGAAACGCCGCTGGCTTGGCTGGGCCCGAGCTCATCTAAGATGGACTGATGCAAAGTAGAAAGTGTTCTGTGGTCTGACGAGTCCACATTTCAAATTATATTTGGAAACAGGGGACGTGGTGTCCTCCAGAACAAAGAATAAATTAACCATTCGGATTGTTATAGGCGCAAAAATCAAAAGCCAAGCCACGTGTTACAACAGGGTGGCTTTGTAGTAAAAGAGTGCGGGCACTTTCCTGGCTTGCCTGCAGTCCAGACCTGTTTCCCATCGGAAATGTGTGGCGCATTATGAAGCGTAAAATACGACAGCGGAGACCCCGGACTGTTGAACGACTGAAGCTCTACATAAAACAAGAATGGGAAATAATTCCGCTTTCAAAGCTTCAACAATTAGTTTCCTCAGTTCCCAAACGTTTATTGAGTGTTGTTAAAAGAAAAAGTGTTGTAACATAGTGGTGAACATGCCCTTTCCCAACTACTTTTGCATGTGGTGCAGGTATGAAATTCTAAGTTAATTATTATTTGCAAAAAAAAAAAAAATTATGAGTTTGAACATCAAATATTTTGTCTTTGTAGTGCATTCAACTGAATATGGGTTTAAAATTATTTGCAAATCATTGTATTCCGTTTATATTTAGATCTAACACAATTTCCCAACTCATGTGGAAACGGGGTTTGTACATACATTGGGGCAAAAAAGTATTTAGTCAGCTACCGATTGTGCAAGTTCTCCCACTTAAAATTATGACAGAGGTCTGTAATTTTCATCATAGGTACACTTCAACTGTGAGAGACAGAATGTGAAAAAAAAATCCAGGAATTCACATTTTAGGATTTTTAAAGAATTTATTTTTAAATTATGGTGGAAAATAAGTATTTTGTCAACCATTCAAAGCTCTCACTGATGGAAGGAGGTTTTGGCTCAAAATCTCACGATACATGGCCCCATTCATTTTTTCCTTAACACGGATCAATTGTCCTTTCCCCTTAGCAGAAAAACAGCCCCAAAGCATGATGTTTCCACCCCCATGCTTCACAGTAGGTATGGTGTTCTTGGGATGCAACTCAATATTCTTCTTCCTCCAAACATGACGAGTTGAGTTCATAACAAAAAGTTCTATTTTGGTTTCATCTGACCACATGACATTCTCCTAATCCTCTGCTGTATCACCCATATGCTCTCTGGCAAACTTCAGACGGGCCTGGACATGCAATGGCTTAAGCAGGGGGACACGTCTGTCACTGCAGGATTTGATTCCCTGTCGGCGTAGTGTTTTACTGATGCTAACCTTTGTTACTTTGGTCCGATCTCTCTGCAGGTCATTCACCAGGTCCCCCCGCGTGGTTCTGGGATTTTTGCTCACCGTCCTCATGATCATTTTGACCCCACGGGATGAGATCTTGCGTGGAGCCCCAGATCAAGGGAGATTATCAGTGGTCTTGTATGTCTTCCATTTTCTGATAATTGCTCCCACAGTTGATTTTTTCACACCAAGCTGCTTGCCTATTGTAGATTCACTTTTCCCAGTCTGGTGTAGGTCTACAATTTTTTTCCTAATGTCCTTCGACAGCTCTTTGGTCTTTGCCATAGTGGAGTTTGGAGTCTGACTGTTTGAGGCTGTGGACAGGTGTCTTTTATACAGATAACGATTTCAAACAGGTTCCATTAATACAGGTAACGAGTGAAGGACACAAGAGCTTTTTAAAGAAGAAGTTACAGGTCTGTGAGAGCCAGAGATCTTCCTTGTTTGAAGTGACCATATACTTATTTTCCACCATAATTTACAAATAAATTCTTAAAAATTCCTACAATGTGAATTCCTGTATTTTTTTTTCAAATTCTGTCCCTCACAATTGAAGTGTACCTATGATGAAAATTACAGACCTCTGTCATCAGTTTAAGTGGGAGAACTTGCACAATCGGTGGCTGACTAAATACCTTTTTTGCCCCACTGTATGTATGTGTATACATATATACATATATATATATATATATATATATATATATATATATATACATATACATATATATACAAACCCTGTTTCCATATGAAACATATATATATATATATATATATATATATATATATATATATATATATACAAACCCCGTTTCCATGTGAGTTGGGAAATTGTGTTGGATGTAAATATAAACAGAATACAATGATTTGCAAATCCTTTTCAACCCATATTCAGTTGAATGCACTACAAAAACAACATATTTGATGTTCAAACTCAAACTTTATTTTTTTTTGCAAATAATAATTAACTTAGAACTTCATGGCTGCAACACGTGCCAAAGTAGTTGGGAAAGGGCATGTTCACCACTGTGTTACATCTCCTTTTCTTTTGACAACACTCAATAAACGTTTGGGATCTGAGGAAACTAATTGTTGAAGCTTTGAAAGTGGAATTCTTTCCCATTTTTGTTTTATGTACAGCTCTAGTCGTTAAACAGTCCGGGTCTCCGCCGTCGTATTTTACGCTTCATAATGCGGCACACATTTTCGATGGGAGAGTCTTGACTTCAGGTGGGCCAGAAAAGTACCCGCATTTTTTTACTACGAAGCCACGCTAATTTAACATGTGAGTTGGCATTGTCTTGCTGAAATAAGCAGGGGCATCCATGATAACGTTGCTTGGATGACAACATATGTTGCTCCAAAACCAGTATGGAACAATCAGCATTAATGGTGCCTTCACAGATGTGTAAGTTACCCATGCCTTGGGCACTAATGCACCCCCATACCATCACAGATGCTGGCTTTTGAACTTTGAGCTTATAAGAATCCAAATGGTTATATTCCTCTTTGTTCTGGAGGACACCCCGTCCTCTGTTTCTAAAAAAACAATTTGAAATGTGGACTCGCCAGACCATAGAACACCTTTCCTTTTTGCATCAGTCCATCTTAGATCAGCTCGGGCCCAGCCAAGCCAACGGCGTTCCTTGGTGTTGTTGAAAAATGGGTTCGGCTATGCATAGTAGAGTTTTAACTTGCTCTTACAGATGTGGCGACAAATTGTAGTTACTGACAGTGGTTTTATTGAGTGTTTCTGAGCCCGTGTGGTGATATCCTTTACACACTGATGTCGGTTTTTGATTCAATACCGCCTGAGGGATCAACGGTCTGTAATATCATCGCTTACGTGCAGTGATTTCTCCAGATTCTCTGAACCTTTTGATGATTTTACGGACCGTAGATGGTAAAATCCCTAAATTCCTAGCAGTAGCTCGTTGAGAAATGTTGTTCTAAAACTGTTCCACAATTTGCTTACAAAGTGGTGACCCTCACCCCATCCTTGATTGTGAATTACTTAGCATTTCATGGAAGCTGCTTTTATATCCAATCATGGCACCCACCTGTTCCCAATTAGCCTGCACACCTGTGGGATGTTCCAAATAAGTGTTTGATGAGAATTTCTGAACTTTATCAGTATTTATTGCCACAAGCCCCAACTTCTTTGTCACGTCTTGCTGGCAACAAATTCTAAAGTTGATGCTTATTTGCAAAACAATAAATTGTTTATCAGTTTGAACATCAAATATGTTGTCTTTGTAGTATATTCAACTGAATATGGGTGGAAAATGATTTGCAAATCACTGTATTCCGTTTATATTTACATCTAACACAATTTCCCAACTCATATGGAAATGGGGTTTGTGTGTCTATATATATATATATATATATATATATATATATGTATATATATATATATATATATATATATATATATATATATATATATATATATATATATATATATATATATATATATATATATATATATATATATATATATATATATATATATATATATATATATATAGAGCTTCACGGTGGCAGAGGGGTTAGTGCTTCTGCCTCACAATACGAAGTTCCTGCAGTCCTGGGTTCAATTCCAAGCTCGGGATCTTTCTGTGTGGAGTTTGCATGTTCTCCCCGTGAATGCGTGGGTTCCCTCCGGGTACTCCAGCTTCTTCCCACTTACAAAGACATGCATCTGGGGATAGGTTGATTGGCAACACTAAATTGGCCCTAGTGTGTGAATGTGAGTGTGAATGTTGTCTGACTATCTGTGTTGCCCTTGCGATGAGGTGGCGACTTGTCCAGGATGTACCCCGATTGTAGCTGAGATAGGCGCCAGCGCCCCCCGTGACTCCAAAAGGGAATAAGCGGTAGAAAATGGATGGATATATATATATATATATATATATATATATATATATATATATTTTTTTTTTCTAAATGAATGTAGAGTATTTTTTTAGTGTAGTATATATATTTTTTTAATGTAGTACATTTTTTTAGTGTTGTGAAATTTTATGTATTGTTTAAGGTAGTGTATTTAAAAAAAGTAGTGTCTTTTAGTACAGTAGATGTTTTAGTTTTTTTAATGTAAATTTATATATATATATATATATATATATATATATATGTATATATTAATGTAGTTTGTTTTTTCTAATGTGGTGTGTTTTTGTGGTTGTTGTTGTTTAGTGTCGTGTATTTTTACTACTTGTTTCAACATTTCAGGCTCTGCTTGCTGGAAAAGCTCAGAAAAAAACTTTCCACAACATATAATTAAGTAGAGACTTTTTTCATTGATATGTGAAAAACAAGCGGCGCTCTTGTGTGACCTCTGTGGTCTGTGCTCCACCACAATTAGGATTAGAGGGGTTTGAAATGGCCGCTAAGTGAAAATACACGCTTTGCTATTACGTCATACAGTAAGATGCAGAGTAAGATGCGCAGTAAAATGTGCAATAAGATGTGCAGTAAGATGTACAGAAATATGTGCAAAAAGATGTGCAGTAAGATGCAGCGTAAGATGTACAGAAATATGTGCAATAAGATATAGAGTAAGATGTAGAGTAAGATGTACAGTAACTGTACAGTAAGATGTACACTATGATGTGCAGTAACATGTACAATAATATGTGTAGTAAGATTTACAGTAAGATGTTCAGTAAGATAGATGGATGGTACTTTATTGATTCCTTCAGGAGAGTTCCCACAGGAAAATGAAATATGTGCAGAAATATATACAGTAAGATGTAGAGTAAGATAAATAAATAGATAGATAGTACTTTATTGATTCCTGCAGGAGAGTTCCTTCAGGAAAATTAAAGATGTACAGTCTGATGTACAATTTAGATAGTTTGATAGATAGATAGATAGATAGATAGATAGATAGATAGATAGATGGATAGACTTTATTGATTCCTTCAGGAGAATTCCCTCAGGAAAATAAAAGATGTACAGTAAGCTATGTGCTCGTCCTCATGTTTACTTGTTGATGTTTGATTTGCAATGTGGGAATGGAACATTTTCAGGAATGCTGAGTAGTGATTATGTAGCAGGGACCACTTGATGTGTACACACACACATACATACATATATATATATATATATATATATATATATATATATATATATATATATATATATATATATATATATATATATATATATATATATATACACATACATATATACAGTATGTATGTAGTCCCCAGTGTTTATTGAGCAACATGTAGTTAAATGTGTGGTCTCTCTGAAGGGGGAATTTTTTTTGTGCATTTACCATGGATAACATGTAAATCAAACTTCTTTTTTTTTTTTTTTTTTTTTTTTTTTTACTTCAAATTCTTTCTAGACTTTTTTTTTTCCCACATAAAAATGTTACACATCAGAGAAGGGGTGTCCTAACTTATTCCACTTAGGGCCGCACGCTGAAAAATGAAAACACGCAAAGGCCTTTTTTCATATTTTTCATTTTCAAAACCAATACTATTATTTATACATATATGTATATGTATGTGTGTGTGTGTGTGTGTGTGTGTGTGTGTGTATATATCTATATACACACATTTACATGTATGTATGTATATATGTATATATATATATATATATATATATATATATATATATATATATATATATATATATATATATATATATATATATATACATGTGTATATATGTATATATATTTTCAACCCATATTCAGTTGATTGCACTACAAAGACAATATATTTGATGTTCAAACTCCTAAACTTTATTTTGTTTTGTAAATAATAATTAACTTAGAATTTCATGGCTGCAACACTTGCCAAAGTAGTTGGGAAAGGGCATGAATTCTTTCCCATTCTTGTTTTATGTAGAGCTTCAGTCGTTCAACAGTCCGGGGTCTTCGCTGTCGTATTTTACGCTTCATAATGCGCCACACATTTTCGATGGGAGACAGGTCTGGACTGCAGGCGGGCCAGGAAAGTACCCGCACTCTTTTTTTATGAAGCCACGCTGTTGTAACACGTGGCTTGGCATTGTCTTGCTGAAATAAGCAGGGGCGTCCATGATAACATTGCTTGGATGACAACATATGTTGCTCCAAAACCTGTATGGACCTTTCAGCATTAATGGTGCCTTCACAGATGTGTAAGTTACCCATGCCTTGGGCACTAATACACCCCCATACCATCACAGATGCTGGCTTTTGAACTTTACGCCTATAACAATCCGAATGGTTATTTTCCTTTTTGTTCTGGAGGATACCACGTCCTCTGTTTCCAAATATAATTTGAAATGTGGACTCATCAGACCTCAGAACGCTTTTCCACTTTGCATCAGTCTATCTTAGATGAGCTCGGGCCCAGCAAAGCCATTGGCTTTTCAGGGTGTAGTTGATGGGTGGTTTTGGCTTTGCATAGTAGAGTTTAACTTGCACTTACAGATGTAGCGACCTACTGTAGTTACTGACAGTGGTTTTATGAAGTGTTCCTGAGCCCATGTGGTGATATCCTTTACACACTGATGTCGGTTTTGGATGCAGTAACGCCTGAGGGATCAAAAGTCCCTAATATCATCGCTTACGTGCAATGATTTCTCCAGATTCTCTGACCTTTTTGATGATTTTACGGTCCGTAGATGGTAAAGTCCCTAAATTCCTTGCAATAGCTCCATGAGAAATGTTGTTCTAAAACTGTACCACAATTTTACATTGGATTAGATTAGATTAGATAGTACTTTATTTATTCTGTCAGGAGAGTTCCTTCAGGAAAATTTAAATTTTCAGCACAATCCCATTTGCTTACAAATTGCGGACCCTTGCCCCATTCTTGTTTGTGTTATTACTTAGCATTTCATGGAAGCTGCTTTTATACCCAATCATGGCACCAATCTGTTCCCAATTAGCCTGCACACCTGTGGGATGTTCCAAATAAGTGTTTGATGAGTATTCCTCAACTTTATCAGTATTTATTGCCACCTTTCCCAACTTCTTTGTCATGTGTTGCTGGCATCAAATTCTAAAGTTAATGATTATTTGTTTTGACATCAAATATGTTGTTTTTGTAGCATATTCAACTGAATATGGATTGAAAATGATTTGCAAATCATTGTTTTCTGTTTATACTTACATCTAACAATTTCCCAACTCATATGGAAACGGGGTTTATGTATACATATATGTATAAATACCACGGTATCGAGCATTATTCTCTGGATAATCCAATCAAGACATATATATATATATATATATATATATATATATATATATATATATATATATATATACACACACACATATAACTTGCGCCTATAACAATCAGGATGGTTATTTTCCTCTTTGTTCCGGAGGACACCACGTGCACAGTTTCCAAATATGATTTGAAATGTGGACTCGTCAGACCACAGAACAGTTTTTCACTTTGCATCAGTCCATCTTAGATGAGCTCGGGCCCAGTGAAGCCGTCGGCGTTCCTTGGTGTTGTTAATAAATGGCTTTCGCTTTGCATAGTAGAGTTTTAACTTGCATTTACAGATGTAGCGACCAACTTTAGTTACTGACAGTGGTTTTATGAAGTGTTCCTGAGCCCATGTGGTGATATCCTTTACACACTGATGTCGGTTTTTGATGCAGTACCGTCGAAGGGATCAAAGGTCCGTAATATCGCTTACGTGCAGTGATTTCTCTAGATTCTCTGAACCTTTTGATGAGTTTACAGACCGTAGATGGTAAAATCCCTAAATTCCTTGCAATAGCTTGTTGAGAAATATTGTTGTAAAACTTTTCGACAATTTGCTTACAAATTAGTGTCCCTCGCCCCATCCTCGATTGTGAATTACTTACCATTTCATGGAAGCTGCTTTTATACCCTATCATGGAACCCACCTGTTCCCAATTAGCCTGCACACCTGTGGGATGTTCCAAATGGGTGTTTGATGAGCATTCCTCAACTTTATCAGTATTTTTTGCCACCTTTCTCAACTTCTTTGTCATGTGTTGCTGGCATCAAATTCTTAAGTTAATGATTATTTGCAACAAAAAAAATGTTTATCAGTTTGAACATCAAATATGTTGTCTTTGTAGCATATTCAACTGAATATGGGTTGAAAATGATTTGCAAATCATTGTATTCCGTTTATATTTACATCTAACACAATTTCCCAACTCATATGAAAACAGGGTTTATATATACATATATATATATATATATATATATATATTAGGGCTGGGCAACGATAAAAAAATTTAATCGAAGTTAATCGCACTATTTTTCCGATTAATCGCGATTAACTGCATTGTATACGCAAAGCCCAATAATGAATTCAAAAGTAGTGTGTAGTGCACCTTTATTGGAATATTCTCCCACATGAACAAAAGCGCCAAAACATTTGTTGTGCAAACACAATTTAAATCAGTCCTTGTTAAACAGTAGCAGTTAAATAGCATATTTTATGAAAATCAACTCAAAAAATGTAAATACAAACATTTAAGCTTATTGCCACTGCCAGGGTATTTAAGTTATCCTGTTTGTTATGGAAAATAAATATAATCTACATACAAATCTCTGAGCCACAATCATAACATTTGAACAGGCAATTTCTGAGGTAACAGCAGAAACATTTTTTTTATCAGGGATCTTATGTTTAAAAAAACTATATTATAGGTATTGGGCTGTTTTAGGGAATTTTTGATCAAATTATCTGTAGTAGCAATATTAATAATGTTGTGTTTATTCTGCGTAGTGCACTTAAAATAATTATGACCATATCTAGGAATTGATATGATGGGAATTTTCCGATTGTTTGCTTGGTGCTTTGATAAACTGAACGCATATACATGGTACTATATTGTGATGTTATGAGCCAGGGAAAAAAAGAACTACCCTACCCAGCATGCAGCAGGAGTGACGAGCATGCGCGGTAGCCCGGTATAGGTTGTGTCGCCATGACGGCATCTTGTATGTTGTGATATGCACGCTCTGAAAGCAAACGTTAAAAACTCAGCCAACACTCCTCGTCTGCATTATTCATAAATAGACAGACAACACATATACTCCGCTGCTTCACAGGCCGCTGAATGTAGCCGGCAAAGTATTCCCATGCTAGCTAGACGGTCTAGCAAGCACGCGTCATTCAGTCCAAAACGGCCCGATCTATTCACATCCAGAATTGTCTGGCGGTCGTAAGTGATCCCGGAGTGACCACGCTGTAAGCCAGCCATGAAATTTGCAGAATTGTCCGGTATTTTTGCCAAATGTTCCATCTTTACCAAGAGCCCCTCGACGCCGAAGTACATCCGGGAGATGCCATCTTGTTAAGAAAAGGCGTTAACAAAATAAAAGCATGTAAACAACATACGCAAATGTGCGATAAAATAATTGTCGGCGTTAATAGATTGATGAGTTAACGCGTAATTAACGCATTAATTTGCCCACTCCTATATATATATATATATATATATATATATATATATATATATATATATATATATATATATATATGTATATATGTATATACACACACACACACACACATACATATATAGAAGGGTCTCAGTCATAAAAAAAAGGAAAAATAAGTCCATCCATCCATCCGTTTTCCTGCCGCTAATTAACTTCGGTGCCTATCTCAGCTGTATTCGGCCGGAAGGCGGGGTACACACTGGACAAGTCGCCACCTCATCGCAGGACCAACACAGATAGACGAACAACATTCACACTCTAGGGACCATTTAGTGTGTCCTATCAACCTATCCCCAGGTGCATGTCTTTGAAGTGGGAGGAAGCCGGAGTACCCGGAGGGAACCCGCGCATTCACAGGGAGAACATGCAAACTCCACACACAAAGATCCCGAGCCCGGGATTGAACCCACGACTACTCAGGAACTTTGTATTGTCAGGCAGACGCACTAACCCCGTCATATACTATAATTGTTTTCAATGCAGAAATCTGTATATCAACTTTAGATCTTTTTTTGATCTAGTAATTTTGTTTTTTATTTCATCTCGTGTGCCGTTTTTGTTAAAGAAAACTCCATTTTTTTAAAACAAAGAAAATACAAAATATGCAATATTTCCCCCCCACCCCCAAAATGTTGAGCGTGTATATTTGATGTGCAGTCATTGCAGCCTGAAATAGATCATGAATTCATGACATTGATTTAGATTCATTATTATGTTTTTGAACAAGGACAGTTTCAAGAAAAGTCCCACTAAACATTTGAGGGATGAAAAATAAGTCATTTATTGTTTTGTTTCGTTTTCAACTCTTAAATCTGTAAATCTACTTCACATCTACTTTTATACCTTTTTATTCATTTCCTGTTTGTTTTCTGCCCTTTTTCTCATAGAAAAATATTTTTTCATACACAAAATAAGCAATTTCCCAAAATAGAATATTTGATGTAAAGTCATTTCAACCTTTAATAATTCAACCCTTCATAACAATGATTTGATTATTATTTTTGAGCAATGACATTTTCAAAGAAAAAAACAACTTTAAGAGTCAACATTGATTCAACTTCATCAAAAAAAGCGCCTTGACATTACTTCCTGCGTACTTTTAACATAAAACCAAAGTAAGAGCAGCTCTGCTTGTTTTTCTTGCCGTGCGTCATTTAGAGTAGCCTGCGTGCAGAAAGTGCTGCAGGATTACGCAACATGGCCTGAAGTCTTGTGCACGTGATCTTTGACCTCTCAAGGGACATAATCCTACAAGCTGCATTACCAAAATCTCTTGTCACTTGTCAGCGGGATCCCACACCAACCAAGAAGTACACTCAGTGTGCCAGAAGTACACGGAGTGTGCCAGAAGTACACGGAGTGTGCCAGAAGTACACAGAGTGCGAACAAAAGGTACACAGGGTGCGAACAAGAAGTACACTGTGCGTACAAGAGGTACACAGGGTGCGCAAGAGGTACCCAAAGTGTGTAAAACGTAGATAGAGTGTACAAGAAGTACATTATTTTCTATATATTTATCATTTACTTGTATCAGACCCAGACATAATAACTTTCGATGTATTTATTTATTTACATAATATATTACACATAAACAACATTTTCCATTTATTTATTATGGACCTATATCACACATACACATTAAGTTCTATGTTTGTATGTATTTATTTAAGTATTATATTACACAACATGTTCTATATATTTATTATTTACCTATATCCAACATACACATATTATTTTCTAAGTATTTATTCATTGTAATACACACACATAACTTTTATTACATTTTATTGAACACATTTCGTCATATTGCACGTACAGAAAGTATGTTGTATGTTGTCATTTAAGTATTATAACACACATATACATTATCTTCTATGTATACATTTCATTATATACCATTTCATATATTACACGTGTACGTAATATTTTCTATGCATGTATTTATGACACAGGTAGCAATCAAGTTGATCATGTATTAGAGTTGCTCAATAAAATATATTTACAAACACGGCTTCCTCCCACCTCCAAAGACATGCACCTGGGGAAAGGTTGATTGGCAACACTAAGTTGGCCCTAGTGTGTGAATGTGTGTGTGAATGTTGTCTGTCTATCTGTGTTGACCCTGCTATGAGGTGGCGACTTGTACAGGGTGTATGCCGCCTTCCGCCCGATTGTAACTGAGATAGGCGCAAGCGCCCCCAGCGACCCCAAAAAGGGAATAAGTGGTAGGAAATGGATGGATGGATGGACATAACACAACAAACAAAATTAATTAATTTATTTATGAAAATTGCAATTCCAATCTGCAGCCTTTAATAATAAACATATATATATATATATATATATATATATATATATATATATATATATATATATATATATATATATATATATATAAACTCATGCATTGTTATACTGATTAATTACAATTACTTTTTTATGTATTTAATTTTTTTTCAGTTTGTTTATTGATCAATTGGTCTTTTCTGTCTTTTGTTTTGTCTATGTACCATTTATTGATCTGTGTTTGGCTTATTGTATTTTTTTTATTATTTATTTTGATTTATCCAAAAAATGAAAAAATAAATAAATGTTAATACATATATATATATATATATATATATATATATATATATATATATATATATATATATATATATATATATATATATATATATATACAAACCCCGTTTCCATATGAGTTGGGAAATTGTGTTAGATGTAAATATAAACAGAATACAATTATTTGTGAATCGTTTTCCACCCATATTCAGTTGAATATGCTACAAAGACAACATATTTGATGTTCAAACTGATAAACATTTAAAAAAAAAAAAAATCATTAACTTTAGAATTTGATAACAGCAACACGTGACGAAGAAGTTGGGAAAGGTAGCAATAAATACTAATAAAGTTGAGGAATTCTCATCAAACACTTATTTGGAACATCCCACAGGTGTGCAGGCTAATTGGGAAAAGGTGGGCGCCATGATTGGGTATAAAAACAGCTTCCATGAAATGCTAAGTAATTCACAAACAAGGATAGGGCGAGGGTCACCAATTTGTAAGCAAATTGTGGAACAGTTTTAGAACAACATTTCTCAACGAGCTACTGCAAGGAATTTAGGGACTTTACCATCTACGGTCCGTAAAATCATCAAAAGGTTCAGAGAATCTGGAGAAATTACTGCACGTAAGCGATGATATTACGGACCTTTGATCCCTCAGGCCGTACTGCATCAAAAACAGACATCAGTGTGTAAAGGATATCACCACATGGGCACAGGAACACTTCTGAAAACCACTGTCAGTAACTACAGTTGGTTGCTACATCTGTAAATGCAAGTTAAAACTCTGCTATGCAAAGCAAAACCCATTTATCAACAACACCAAGGAACGCTGCTGGCTTCGCTGGGCCCGAGATAATCTAAGATGGACTGATACAAAGTGGACAAGTGTTCTGTGGTCTGACGAGTCCACATTTCAAATTATATTTGGAAACTGTGGACGTGTTGTCCTTTCAGAACAAAGAGGAAAATAACCATCCGGATTGTTATAGACACAAATCTCAAAAGCCAGCATGTGTAATGGTATGGGGGTGTATTAGTGCCCAAAGCATGGGTAACTTACACATCTGTGAAGGCACCATTAATGCCAAAAGGTCCATACAGGTTTTGGAGCAACATATGTTGTCATCCAAGCAACGTTATCATGGACGCCCCTGCTTATTTCAGCAAAAGATTATAAATACCTCGGAGTACACATCGACAACAAGCTGAATGGGTCAAAACATGCTGAGGCCCTCTACGAGAACGGACGGAGCCGCCTCTACTTCCTCATGGGGCTAAGATCCTTCAACGTCTGTACAAAGAGGTTGAAGATGTTCTACGAGTCGGTGGTGGCGAGCGCTTTCTTGTACGCCGTGGCCTGCTGGGGCTGCGGGCTGAGAGTGGGGGACACAAACAGACTGGACAAGTTGGTAGAGAAGGCCAGTAACGTGATGGGAGTGGTGCTGGACTCTCTGGCGGTGGTGTCAGAGAGGAGAAGTCTAGCAAAACTCCTAGCCATTATGGACAACACCTCCCACCCACTACACTCGGACCTTGCGGAGAGAATGAGCACGTTCGGTGGAAGGCTCAGACTCCCAAAATGTAACACGGAACGACACAGGAGGTTCTTCATACCGACAGCCACCAGACTGTATAATGCATATGTTCCTTCTTGACTGCACTTAAAGAATATATGTAGAATATATTTATATTATACATATATTATATATTATAAATATAATATATGTCATATATTATTTATTATTATTATTGTTTATTGTGAGCAAACTGTGGTGCTGAATTTCCCCCAGGGATCAATAAAGTTCTTTCTATTCTATTCTATTTTATTCTATTCTATTCTATTCTATTCTAAAACAATGCCAAGCCACGTGTTACAACAGGGTGGCTTTGTAGTAAAAGAGTGCGGGCACTTTCCTGGCTTGCCTGCAGTCCAGACCTGTTTCCCATCGGAAATGTGTGGCGCATCATGAAGCGTAAAATACGACAGCGGAGACCCCGGACTGTTGAACGACTGAAGCTCTACATAAAACAAGAATGAGACAGAATTCCACTTTCAAAGCTTCAACAATTAGTTTCCTCATTTCCCAAACGTTTATTGAGTGTTGTTAAAAGAAAATGTGATGTAACACAGTGGTGAACATGCCCTTTCCCAACTGCTTTTGCACGTGTTGCAGCCATGAAATTCTAAGTTAATTATTATTTGCAAAAAAAAAATAAAGTTTATGAGTTTGAACATCAAATATGTTGTCTTTGTAGTGCATTCAACTGAATATGGGTTGAAAAGGATTTGCAAATCATTGCATTCTGTTTATATTTACATCTAACACAATTTCCCAACTCATATGGAAACGGGGTTTGTATATATATATATATATATATATATATATATATATATATATATATATATATATATATATATATATATATATATACATACATACATACATACACACATACATATATATATATATATATATATACATACATACATATATATATATATATATATATATATTTGTGTGTATGTCTGTATATATATATGTGTATATTTACATATAGAGGTATGTGTGTGTGTGTGTTTGTGTACATTGTGTCCCCAACGTGTACATCCCAGCAAAGAAAGACGTCCATGTTTCGGAGGTCTCACAAGGTTTCATCCCAGCCTATAGCAGCTTATGTCTTATTCTGTAAGTACAAGCAGCTACTTACATTATTTTCATCTCACCTGTAGTTTAACCCGCACAACATTTACAGCGACCTTATTTTACCTGCACACACAACTTTGTCACCACAGTAAATCACATGTCACATGTAGCCAACGCCATCCTTTATTCATACCTGTCTAAAGATATTTTATGAAGTTACAGCAACACTCAATATTACAAAATATTTCACATTACTGGACACATTTTTTTTTTTTTTTTTTTTTTCAAACGGTATTTATGTTCATGGTAGCAAATAGAATGACATTTTGATAGCTATCAAGAAAGCCTAACATTTTGTAAATGTTTCTTCAATATTTTCTTTTTTTTTCTTTTTTTTTGTCTTTATAATATCAATAATTCATAAAAATGATTATGATTCATTATTATATTTGAGCAATGACATTTTCAAAGAAGAAATTGCTTTTAGAGACAACATTGCAACTTTTTCTCCTTACATTTCACCTGTTTGTTCTTTTCCCACTTTTTTTTGTGTGTGTATATATATATATGTATATATACACTTGCGCATATACGCTAATGCAGGAAAAAGCACAAGAGGCCATGTAATCCCTACAAGACTGTTTCGCAGGTTTCCCTGCTCGTCATGGGATTTTATTTATATATATTAGGGGTGTGGGGAAAAATCGATTCGAATACGAATCGCGATTCCTCGTTGTGCGATTCAGAATCGATTTTCATTTTTTTAATCAATCCAACAAAACAATACACAGCAATACAATCAGAAACCAAACCTGACCCAACAACACTCAGAACTGCAATAAACAGAGCAATTGAGAGGAGACACAAACACGACACAGAACAAACCAAAAGTAGTGAAACAAAAATAAATATTATCAAAAACAGTATCAATATTAGTTATAATTTCAGCATAGCAGTGATTAAAAATCCCTCATTGACATTATCAATAGACATTTATTAAAAATAAAAAAAAAAGAACAATAGTGTCACAGTGGCTTACACTTGCATCACATCTCATAAGCTTGACAACACAATGTGTCCAATGTTTTCACAAAGATAAAATAAGACATATTTTTGGTTTGTTTAATAGTTAAAACAAATTTACATAATTGCAATCAGTTGATAAAACATTGTCCTTTACAAATATAAAAGCTTTTAAAAAAAATCTACTACTCTGCTAGCATGTCAGCAGACTGGGGTAGATCCTGCTGAAATCCTATGTATTGAATGAATACAGAATCGTTTTAAATCGGAAAAATAGCGTTTTTGAATCGAGAATCGTGTTGAATCGAAAAATTCGATTTATAATTGAATTGGGACCCCAAGAATCGATATTGAATGAAATCGTGGGACACCCAAAGATTCGCAGCCCTAACATATACTGTATGTAGTTTGTGCAGCCTTTTGAGACACTGGTGATTTAGGGCTGTATAAATAAACATTAATTGATATATATATCAATTAATTTATATATATATATATATATATATATATATATATATACATATATATATATATATATATAAATATATACTCACACACATATACACACGTGTATATATAAAAATGTACATGTGCATATACATGTATATCTATATATATATGTATATATGAATGGGTTGTAGTTGTATAGCGCTTTTGTACCCCTTTTCAAGGAGTCCAAAGCGCTTTGACAGTATTTCCACATTCGCCCATTCATACACACATTCACAGTTTCACACGCTGACGGCGGGAGCTGCCATGCAAGGCGCTTACCAGGATCCATCAGGAGTAAGGCTGAAGTGTCTTGCCCAAGGACACAATGGACTTGACCAGGATGGTAGAAGGTGGAGATTGAACCAGTAACCCCCAGATTACTGGCACAGTCACTCAACCAACTTCACCACGCCGTACATACCGTATTTTCTTGAAAAGCCGCCGGGCATGTAATATGCGCCTGCCGTGAATTACTGTCCGGCCAAACTCGCTCCCCAAATTTATAAGCGCATGCTTACTTTTACCACCAGGTCAAATTCGTGATGTCACAAGTGACACTTGCCCTGCCGTCATTTTCAAAATGGTGGCGGAGGTTTTTTTTTGCTTTCACCATGTGTAAACCAGGGGTCTTGTTCCACAGCCATACAGATCACACTGATGGTTGTGATATAAAACAACTTTAACACTCTTACTAATATGTGCCACACACTGTGAACCAACACCAAACAAGAATAACAAACACATTTCTGGAGAACATCGGCTCTGTAACACATTATAAACGCAACATAACACTTACCCAGAATGCAATGCATCCATGACTCTTACTGGCTATATTATACACCCCGCTAGCACCAAACCACCCTCCCCCTCCGTGCGTTGGTTTAGATGGGCGGGGTTGGGAGCTCGTGTATAATATAGCCAATAGTCATGGATGCATGGCATTGTGAGTAGTTGTTATGGTGCGTTTACAAGTGTTACAGAGCTGATGTTCTCCAGAAATGTGTTTGGTGTGGGTTCACAGAGTGTGGTGCATATTAGTAAGAGTGTTAAAGTTGTTTATATCACAACCATCAGTGTAAAAGGTGTGGCTGTTGACCAAGTATGCATTGCAATCTCACATGAGAAGCAGCAAATTGCATGCGTCAGGCCGGCACGCAGATTGCATGGTGTAAAGGTGGGCGCGATGACATGTTGTAGAGCAGTGGTCTTCAACCACCGGGCCGTGGCCGTGGCCGCAGAAGAATTATTATTATTTTTTTTTTATATCACACTAAATTTTTTACTGCAGGCCATTGGTAAGCGCAGGAGCGAGAATAGGTTTCAAATTAATTAGCGCCCCGGCGGCTATTCAAGGAAATAACGGAATATTTATTTATTTATTTTTTAGTTCTTCCTGTCAAAATCAACAAAGACCTATAAAGTTCTGTAAAATAAAAGGAAATATTTGCTAAAACTCTTTTATATGAAGCTCAGGCTGTGCAAATATCAATAAAGCATTTTGCTGACGGCCTTTTGCTGCAGTGTTCACAAATAAAGCCTCGCCAAGGCCACACGTCATCAAAGGAGCCTCACTTATCAGGAACAACTGTGGCCTTCCCAACAAACTTCTTATCACCACCACCACCACCACTACTACCACCACTACTCCTACTACTACTACTAGTACTACTAGGAGTACTGCTTGTACCACAGGGTCGGCAACATCCTCACAGTCCTGCAAACTTCACCCTTTCTTTGGGAAGTCCATTGGGGAACAAAATGCTGAGTGGACTTTTCTTCCTGGTCCTGCTGGCGTCGCCCGCCATGGCCGGTGAGCAAGGTAACGCACGTAGACTTCATTTGGCCTTTTGGTCACCACCTGTGTCAATGTTGCTGTCTTGTCAATCTTTTCAGTACGGAGATGTCGACGGTTGTTTTATAAAATGCTAAAACAGTTCAATATAGGTCGACATATGCGCGCTATGTGGAGGCGGCGTGGCTCGGTTGGTAAAGTGGCCGTCAAACTGTCTGCAAATGGGGACCCAAAAGGGCTCCCATTACACGGGAACACCTGCTGGACTCCCCGCCGTCACCAAAATAGGCAAAACTGTCCGAAAATAGGGCCCTCGATGACACCACTTGGCCCGTTTTTTAGGTTTCGTTTGTGGGAATTCAACGCCGCATTTTTTCTACAGCATGCCAGTACCCTACAATTGTTACACATGGAAAAAAAATCCCAACTTTTTGAGTGCTGCTACACTAAATTGTGCCAGCGACTTGAGGGTTCCGGGTTCGATCCCCGCTCCCGCCATCCTAGTCGCTGCCGTCGTGTCCTTGGGCAAGACACTTGTCCCCCATGCTCCCAGTGCCACCCACACTGCTTTAAATTGAACTTAAATGTTGGCTTTCACTTTGTAAAAGCGCTTTGAGTCACTAGAGCAGGGGTGTCCAAAATGCGGCGCGGGGCGCATTTGCGGCCTGCAGCTAATCGATTACCGGCCCGCCACATATTCTGCAAAAATTGCAAAATTGATATTATTGCAAAAATAAAAATAAAAACATTTGAAAAAAGTGGAATGAGGTGAAATCTAATGAGAAAAAGTGGCAATGTTGACACAAAGCTGCCATGCAGGCAGTTTTTTTCCCTTTTGTCTTTCTTTTCTTTTCTTTCCATTGCTCAAAAAAAAAAAAAGACAAAAAAATAGATGTTATAGTGAATTATTACTTAAAAATTATCACTTCAAAATGTTTTATGTGGAAAAAATATTGCATGTGTTGTGTGGTTGCCATATAAAAACATCAAAGTTTCGACAAAAGAAAATTAAACAAACAAAATAATAGTTCAAACTTAAAATCGACAGATATATCGGAAATTGAAAAACATTCAATAATGGCATCACCAGGTCTTTGATGAAAGCATTGTGTCGTTAGTGAAGAACACCTAGACTGAGGTACTTTTCAGTCTGGTTTGGACTTGCAGGAAAGCACACAACTGGAAGCTCAGCAGTCATGAAGTCTTGTTCCTCAGCATTGGGTTGAGTTTTTCTTGCTCTGATGTGGGATCTGAGCCGAGGATGTCGTCGTGACTTGTGCAGCCCTTTGAAACACTCGTGATTTAGGGCTATATAAGTAAACATCCATCTGTCCGTCCGTCCAAATTGATCTTGAAATTTAAGTGTTAAAAGTAAATAAATAAAAAATAATAAAATGCATCACTTTATGAGTAGGGAACCTTTCGGATCTCAAATATATTTAGTAGAATTTTATTTCACTTTTTACTGTGATTACTCAAAAATATTAAATAATTAAAATCAATGGTGTCCTGCATTATTGATCTTTGAGGGCTTTAATTGCTAAATAAAGGAACTCTCCTGAAGCAATCAATAAAGTACTATCTATTTATCCATCTAAATACTGCATAATTCAGTTTTACTATAAAAAACAAAGTTGTCTTTGACAGAAAAGGCATAAAACCTTATTTATTTTACTTTATATCAACCTCAAGTTGATATAGACATTTACAGTAAGCATAAGATAAAAAAATAAAAATAATAATTTGACTTGTTTTTAACATTTTAGTGACTGAGACCCTCTACGCTCCACAGGAGACCTAAGGATTAGAAAAAAAAAATCCATATATTTTGTTATGGTTTGAAAATGAAAAATATCAAAATGGCCCCGCATGCTTAAATTTTTCCGTTTGCGGCCCTCTGTGGAAAAAGTTTGGACACCCCTGCACTAGAGAAAAGCGCTATATAAATGTAATTCAAAATGCTAGGTGTAGCTGCTGACAGAAGCACGTTGTATAAATGTTACATAATTTCATAGTTGGTTATAATAAATAAATATAATGTACAAATATTCAGTTAATATTTACATATAGTGTGGTTAAAAATATATTTTATGTGGTAATTTCATGCAAGTATATGTTAACTTTATTTTGGTTACGGGCTTCACGGTGGCAGAGGGGTTAGTGCGTCTGCCTCACAATACAAAGGTCCTGCAGTCCTGTGTTCAAATCCAGGCTCGGGATCTTTCTGTGTGGAGTTTGCATGTTCTCCCCGTGAATCCGTGGGTTCCCTCCGGGTACTCCGGCTTCCTCCCACCTCCAAAGACATGCACCTGGGGATAGGTTGATTGGCAACACTAAATTGGCCCTAGTGTGTGAATGTGAGTGTGAATGTTGTCTGTCTATCTGTGTTGGCCCTGCGATGAGGTGGCGACTTGTCCAGGGTGTACCCCGCCTTCCGCCCGATTGTAGCTGAGATAGGCGCCAGCGCCCCCCGCGACCCCGAAAGGGAATAAGCGGTAGTAAATGGATGGATGGATGGATATTTTGGTTACAAAACCCATGTAAATTGGAGAGGAACATCTTTTTGTTTCCGGTTCGGTCACATTGTTGGGGGACAATTAATATGTGACGGAATAAGGGAAGCAGCATGAGACAGCAAGCATTCAATGTAAGAGGTTAATGGAGTCTCGACTTGGAAAGAAACTTCATTCCCTCGGAGTTTGTGAGGCCAATGAGGTATGATTCTTTGTGATAACGCATGTGAAATCAATGTGTTTTCTTTTACTTGATGTCAGACTAATTGTATGTTCTATTTTTCTTATTTATTTGTTCTGACGGCATTTTTTTGGCCATTATTTTGGCATTGTTTTGGCTATATTTTGGAGGAGAAGAAGGCGTGGCTGAAATAAATGTCTGTTTGAGAAAAACGGACAACTTGAGCCTTGATTAAGACCTCTTAGGTAGTAACACTAGGCTAACCTATTTTTGCTGCTTAGCTCGCTACACTTTTTCCAGTTTTTTTCCAAGTGAGTTTCAAAAGTTTGCGCACATTTGTCCTCGCAGTCTCATTTTTTCGTGGCTGTCAACGAAGGTGGACACTTCCCCTTCCCTCTCCCCGATCTCTCCAGTGTTTGCTTCTTTGTCTTGTATTTCATGTGTCATACATGGCTAGCTAGTTAGCGGCTAGCATCCATCCACAGTGTTTTAGCTACTTCTAAATCACTAATCCTCGTTTCCACGACGACAAATAAAGTAAGTTTCTTACAGGTATCATTATCACTGGAGGACGAGGAATAGCTAAACATGCTTCACTACACAGCGTAGGACGGGGGTCGGCAACATGCGGCTCTGGAGCCGCATGCGGCTCTTTAGCGCCGCTCTAGTGGCTCTCTGGAGCTTTTTCAAAAATATATAAAAAATGGAAAAACATGAGGGGGAACAAAAATATTCTTTGTTTTAATATGGTTTATGTAGCAGGAAAACATGACACAAACCTCCCTAATTGTTATATAGCACACTGTTTATATTAAACATGCTTCATTGATTCGAGTATTTGGCGAGCGCCGTTTTGTCCTACTAATTTTGGCGGTCCTTGAACTCACTCTAGTTTGTTTACATGGACAACTTTTTCCGACTATCTAGGACGTGTTTCATGCCACTTCTTTTTCTGTCTCATTTTGTCCACCAAACTTTTAACATTGTGCATGAATGCACAAAGGTGATTTTTGTTGATGTTGTTGACTTGTGTGGAGTGCTAACCAGACATATTTGGTCACTGCATGACTGCAAGCTAATTTACGTGGCTCTCAACGAAGGCGGACACTTCCCCTTCCCTCTCCCCGATCTCTCCTGCGTTTGCTTCTTTGTCTTGTATTTCATGTGTCATACATGGCTAGCTGGTTAGCCATGTATGCCACGTGGACCCCGACTTAAACAAGTTGAAAAACTTATTGGGGTGTTACCAATTAATGGTCAATTGTACGGAATATGTACTGAACAGTGCAATCTACTAATAAAAGTTTGAATCAATCAATCGATGCTAACATGCTATTTAGGCTAGCTATATGTACGTATTGCATCATTATGCCTCATTTGTAGCCATATTTGAGCTCATTTAGTTTCCTTTAAGTCCTCATAATTCAATTTATATCTCATGACACACTATCTGTATGTAATATGGCTTTTAATTTTTTGCGGCTTCAGACGGATTTGTTTTTTTGTGTTTTAGGTCCAATATGGCTCTTTGAACATTTTGGGTTGCCGACCCACGGCGTAGGAGAATACAATAGCTCACCGACGTAACAATGTAAACAAACGCCATGGGTGGATCTACACCAAACATCCACTGTAATGATACCAAGTACAGGACTGTATCTAGTTGATACTACTATGATTAGCATCACAAAATCTTATTTAGTTTTTTTTAATTCATATTACCATATTTTTCGGAGTATAAGTCGCTCCGGAGTATAGGTCGCACCGGCCGAAAATGCATAATAAAGAAGGAAAAAAACATATATACGTCGCACTGGAGTATAAGTCGCATTTTGGGGGGAAATTTATTTGATAAAATCCAACACCAAGAATAGACATTGCAAAGGCAATTTAAAATAAGTAAAGAATAGTGAACAACAGGCTGAATAAGTGTACAGTATATGACGCAAAAATAACCAACTGAGAAGATGCCTGGTATGTTAACGTACACACCCTGTTTCCGTATGAATTGGGAAATTGTGTTAGATGTAAATATAAACGGAATACAATTATTTGCAAATCCTTTTCAACCCATATTCAATTGAATGCACTACAAATACAAGATTTTTGATGTTCAAACTCATAAACTTTATTATTTTTTTGCAAATAATAATTAACTTAGAATTTCATGTCTGCAACAGGTGCCAAAGTAGTTGGGAAAGGGCATGTTCACCACTGTTTTACATCACCTTTTCTTTTAACAACACTCAATAAACGTTTGGGAACTGAGGAAACTAATTGTTGAAGCTTTGAAAGTGGAAATTCTTTCCCATTCTATTTTTATCTAGAGCTTCAGACGTTCAACAGTCCGGGGTCTCCGCTGTTGTATTTTACGCTTCATATTGCGCCACACATTTTCGATGGGAGACAGGTCTGGACTGCAGGCGGGCCAGGAAAGTACCCACACTCTTTTTTTATGAAGCCACACTGTTTTTACATTTGTCTTGCTGAAATAAGCAGGGGCGTACATGATATTGTTGCTTGGATGACAACATATGTTGCTCCAAAATCTGTATGGACCATTAATGGTGATTTCACAGAATTGTAAGTTACCCATGCCTTGGGCACTAATACACCCCCATACCATCATATATGCTGGCTTTTCAACTTTGCGCCTATAACAATCAGAAAGGTTATTTTCCTCTTTTTTCTGGAGGACACCACGTCCACAGTTTCCAAATATAATTTAAAATGTGGACTCATCAGACCACAGAACACCTTTCCGCTTTGCATCAGTCCATTTTAGGTGAGCTCGGGCCCAGCCAAGCCGGTGGCGTTTCAGGATATTGTTGATAAATGGGTTTGGCTTTGCATAGTAGAGTTTTAACTTGCACTTACGATGTAGCGACCAACTGTAGTTACTGACAGTGGTTTTATGAAGTGTTCCTGAGCCCATGTGGTGATATCCTTTACACACTGATGTCGGTATTTGATGCAGTACCGTCTGAAAGATGAAAAATCCGTAATATCATCGCTTACGTGCAGTGATTTCTCCAGATTCTCTGAACTTTTTGATGATTTTACGGATCGTAGCTGATAAAATCCCTAAATTCCTTGCAATAGCTCACTGATAAAATGTTGTTCTAAAACAGTTCGACAATTTGCTTACAAATTGGTGACCCTCACCCCGTCCTTGTTTGTGAATTACTTAGCATTTCATGGAAGCTGTTTTTATACCCAATCATGGCACCCAACAGTTCCCAATTAGCCTGCACACCTGTGGGATGTTCCACATAAGTGTTTGATGAGCATTCCTCAACTTTATCAGTATTTATTGCCACCTTTCCCAACTTCTTTATCATGTGGTGCTGGCATCGAATTCTAAAGTTAATGATTATTTGCAAAAAAAAAAAAATTGTTTATCAGTTTGAACATCAAATTTGTTGTCTTTGTAGCAAATTCTACTGAATATGGGTTGAAAATTATTTGCAAATCATTTTATTCCGTTTATATTCACATCTAACACAATTTCCCAACTCATATGGAAACGGGGTTTGTAACATATTATGGTAAGAGTCATTCAAATAACTATAACATATAGAACATGCTATACCTTTACCAAACAATCTGTCACTCCTAATCCATAAATCCCATGAAATCTTCTTCCTCGATGTCGCATCTAAACAACTCTGCCAACTCCAAAGGTATGCGCCGCTTCCTCTTGTCGTTTTCTGCTGCATATTTCACTATGTCCAGCTTGTAATCTGCAGTACATGATTTCCTTTCGGTGCCATTTTTGTTCAGCCCTTCTCAGTTTTTATAAGTCACCGCCAACGATGAAATAATCCATTGTAATAGCTACGGCAGTAGCATATAGCATATAGCAGTTAGCATTCCATGACCCACAATGCACTTCTGCCATGACCTTCCCCGCCAAATTCTTATTGGTGTGACGATTGTTGACGTGTTTGTGACGATTGCTGACATTTTCTTCGTCTCTTCCGTAAATGAGATAAATAATATTATTTGATTTTTTACGGTAATGTGTTAATCATTTCACACATAAATCGCTCCGGAGTATAAATCGCACCCCCAGCCAAACTATGAAAAAAACTGCGACTTATAGTCCGAAAAATACGGTATGTTTGTAAAGTCAGTAAATACGTCCCTAGACACATGAGGACTTTGAATATGACCAATATATGATCCTGCAACTACTTGGTATCGGATTGATACCTAAATGTGTGATATCATCCAAAACTAAAGCAAAGTAAAAAAATCAATCAATCAATGTTTATTTATATAGGACTAAATCACAAATGTCTCAAAGGACTGTACAAACCACTACAACTACGACATCCTCGGAAGAACCCACATAAGGGCAAGGAAAACTCACACCCAGTGGGACACCAGTGACAATGATGACTATGAGAAACCTTGGAGAGGACCGCAAATGTGGGCAACCCCCCCTCTAGGGGACCGAAAGCAATGGATGTCGAGCGGGTCTAACATGATACTGTGAAAGTTCAAACCATAGTGGCTCCAACACAGCCGCGAGAGTTCAGTTCAAAGCAGATCCAAGACAGCAGCAAGAGTCCCGTCCACAGGAAACCATCCCAAGCGGAGGCGGATCAGCAGCATAGAGATGTCCCCAACCGATACACAGGCGAGCGGTCCATCCTGGGTCCCGACGAGCGGTCGATCCTGGGTCTCGACTCTGGACAGCCAATACTTCATCCATGGTCATCGGACCGGACCCCCTCCACAAGGGAGGGGGGGGACAGAGGAGAAAAAGAAAAAAAGCGGCAGATCAACTAGTCTAAAAAGGAGGTTTATTTAAAGACTAGAGTATACAAATGAGTTTTAAGGTGAGACTTAAATGCTTCTACTGAGGTAGCATCTCGAACTGTTACCGGGAGGGCATTCCAGAGTACTGGAGCCCGAACGGAAAACGCTCTATAGCCCGCAGACTTTTTTGGGGCTTTAGGAATCACTAATAAGCCGGAGTCTTTTGAACGCAGATTTCTTGCCGGGACATGTGGTACAATACAATCGGCAAGATAGGCTGGAGCTAGACCGTGTAGTATTTTATACGTAAGTAGTAAAACCCTGAAGTCACATCGTAAGTGCACAGGAAGCCAGTGCAGGTGAGCCAGTACAGGCGTAATATGATCAAACTTTCTTGTTCTTGTCAAAAGTCTAGCAGCCGCATTTTGTACTTTTTACTGTTGACTTTGAATATGACCAATGTATGATCCTGCAACTACTTGGTATCGGATCAATACCTAAATGTGTGGTATCATCCAAAACTAATGCAAAGTAACAAAAAGAGAAGACTAAGTGATTATTACATTTGAACGGAAGTGTAGATAGAACATTTCAAAACAGAAAACATCGTGACATCTACCCTTTATATCAGTATTTCTCCATCAGTATTGGTTTATTAGCTATTATATTTCATTGTATGATCCTGTAACTACTTGGTATCGGGTCGATGCGTAAATGTGTGGTATCATCCAAAACTAATGTCAAGTATCAAAGAAGAGAAGAATAAGTGATTATTACATTTTTACAGAAGTGTAGATAGAACAAATAAGCAGATATTAACAGTAAATGAACAAGTAAGTTAATAATCATTTTTTACAGTTTGTCCTTAATAATGTAGACAAAATAATTGGTAGATAAATGACACAATATTACTTACTACTAAAAGACAAGTTGTCTGGTATGTTCCACATTTTATTTAAGGACTAAATGACAATAATAAACATATGTTTCATGTACACTAACATTTGTTGACACAATAAAGACAATAATGACATTTTTTGTGGTGCCCTTTATTCAGAAAAGGATCAACAAGTATCTAAATACATTTATTTTAGTATTTAGTTGAACTCATGATGATTTAAAAAATTCCATGTTGTTACTTTTTGTTTGTTTTTTTAGTTTTTATTTTACGGCCCTGCAGGCACGTATTCGGTTGCCTGCGTGTGTCATGTGACACATTTGATGTGTTCTCCCTCAGATGGGACGCTGCCCCGGTTGGCTGACGGCAAAGCTGCACAAGCCTTCATCCAGTCTGCTGAGGTGGTGGTCATCGGTTTCTTGCAGGTCAGACAAATCATGCAAATGAAAGGCATGAGTTTTTTTTTTATTTTTTAAAATTTATTTACAGTTTCACGTATATAATATTCCCCCCGCGCCACAAACCATATATGAGGAGCCACATTAAGAGACGGGCGAGAGGTCGAAACGTTTACGCCGTCGCGGGGTGACGGGCCACGCCCTTTGGCAGCTGCGGCGAGGTCAGAGGTGACGCGACATGACGCCCGGCCTTTGGCTGCCCTCTTCCTGCGGGGGGGCGCGGCGTGGGAGAAGTGCCGTTAAATCTATGCGAAGCACCAGAAAAACAAAACAGCTTTTTTTATTCCAACGATGGATTCCGTATGTGTGTGTGTGTGTGTGTGTGTGTGTGTGTGTGTGGGTGTGTGCGTGTGTGCGTGTGTGTGTGTGTGTGTGTGTGTGTTCTTGTGTTCCTACCCTTGTTGAGACATGAAGAAGGAAAAGTATCTTTCATATGAAGAGGTGTGAACATAAATCACGATCCCAATAACATTGCATCTAATAGAGAGCCAAATACTAGAGTCCGTGAACATTGCTCCAAAGTCAGAGGTTTTTTTTGTTTATTCAACGTGCATGCAAAAGTAAACATTGACAGGTGCAAAGGCAGCAATATGTGATAAAACAAGATAAAGAAGCACTTCCCTATTCATCCCCGAAAACCCCGCCAGGTGAATGGCTGATTTTACCTCTGCCGGTGTGAGGATAGGATGAATAAATACAATACGCTACTAAGACTACAGTGGCCATTACCAGTTAGCTTCTACAGCTGGGTTGCCCAAAGTGCGACACAGGGGCCATCTGTGGTCCCTGACTCCTTTGTCATCGGCCTTAAGCACGTTACAAAAAACAAAAAAATAGAGATTTCCTTTGCAGCCCCTGGTGGTGAAATCTATCAAAATGAGGGATTTTTCAAATTGACTGTGTGTTGGTTTTAAAAGTGCTACTCCTCTAGTCAACTTATGAAATAACAAGTGTGTGTAAAAATTTGAAGGACTCCCCTTCAGGCCAACATATGAAATAACAAATGTTTGTAAAAATTTGAAGTTCTCCCCATCTAGTCAACATATGAAATAACAAGTGTGTGTAAAAATTTGAAGTGCTCCCCCTCTGGCCAACATATGTAATAACAAGTGTGGGTAAGTAATTGAAATGCACCCCCTTTGGCCAAAATTTATAAAACAAATAAAATAATAATGTGTATAGAGACATACTGTAATAACTTGAAGTAAATAATGAAAATTAAAAATAAATTGCAAACAAAAAATTCAACAACAATAAATAAATGAACTAAAAGCAGTCTTCTTCTTACAATGTGTCAACTTTTTTCTTTTAAAATTGGGCACAATTTCGGATTTCTTTCTGTTTCTGTAACTTTGCAATATTTTCCTCATAAAATGATTTCTTTATTGTGAAAAATGATTACTTTTTAATGCAAAATGGTGACATCTGTCATTTAAAATTCTGACTTTTATTACAATATTGAAGTTGATTGGCAACACTAAATTGGCCCTAGTGTGTGAATGTGAGTGTGAATGTTGTCTGTCTATCTGTGTTGGCCCTGCGATGAGGTGGCGACTTGTCCAGGGTGTACCCTGCCTTCCGCCCGATTGTAGCTGAGATAGGCACCAGCGCCCCCCGCGACCCCGAAAGGGAATAAGCGGTAGAAAATTGGATGGATGGATGAATTACAATATTGCCAATTGTTTTGTTGTTCTTGTAAAATAGTGACATCTTTGGAGTATAATGAGGACTTTTGTCATCATTTTGGCTAGCAAAATTCAGATTATTATTATATTATTGCCAAAATGTCAGTTTTCTTATAAAAATCTGACTTTTATCACAATATTGCCAAATTTTTTGTTGTCCTTGTAAAATAGTGACATTTTTGGAGTAAAATTCTGATTATTATAATATTATTGCCAAGTTTTCTTTTAAAATTGGGACTTTACTTTACTTACTCGAGTAATATTACAACTCTTTTCATAAAATTGCCAAATTTTTAAGCTTTTCTTGTAAAATTCCAACTGTTAATGATTAGAATTTCAACTTTTACGATGATATTGCACAAATGATCAGTTTTTCTTGTAAAACTTTGACTTGCGTTGAGTAAAATGACGACTTCTATTATAATATTGCCAACATTCTAAGTTTTTCTTGTGAAATTCCAACAAACTTTTCACAACAAGCTTTTTTGATATTAGTATAGTATGTCTATATCATTCATGTTCTAAATACACTTCTTTATATATCTACAAAGAGTGATCCTAAAGAGGGAGGCATTTTTCTCACAATGTGTCGACATTTTTCTTAAAAAATTGGAAACAATTCCTCATATTCTTTCTGTTCCTGTAATTTTGCATTATATTCTCATAAAATGATTACTTTGTTGTATAAAATGATTACTTTTTAATGCAAAATGGTGAGGTTTTTCGCATAAAATTCATACTTTTATCACAATATTGCCAATTTTTTGGTTGTCCTTGTAAAATGGTGAAATTTTTTGAGTAAAATTATGAGTTTCATCATCCTTTTGCCAAGTAAAATTCAGATTATTATTATAATATTGCCAACATTTCAAAGATTTCTTCTAAAATTGTGACTTTTGTCAAGTAAAATTATGACTTTTTTCATAAAATTGCCAAAATGTTATGTTTTTCTTGCAAAATTGCGACTGTTATTTAGTCAAATTCCAACATTTATCATAATATTGCACACATGTTTAGTTTTTCTTGTAAACTTTTGTCTTGCATTGAGTAACATGAGGACTTTTTTATAACACTGCCAAAATTCCAAGTTTTTCTTGCGAAATTGTGACGTTTTTCTTGCGAAATTCCAACTAATTTTTCACAACAAGCTTTTTTTATATTTGCATAGTATGTATATATTATTAATGTTGTAAATACACTTCTTTATATATTTAGAAAGGCTGGTTCTAAAGAGGGAGGCATTTTTCTCACGTCTCAGGAAGGTAACCAATACAAGAGTATGTGTGTGTGTGTGTGTGTGAGTGTGCGTGTGTGTGCGTGTGTGTGTGTGTGTGTGTGTGTGTGCGTGCGCGACAGTCCTGCACCTCGACGATTGGGTGCTCTCAGAACCACGTTCACGCTCCCAGTCGCATTTTTCTCTCTGGTTTGGAGAGGAAAAAAAAGTGAAAGGAAGCCACACAGACTCTTGGTGTGCTCGGCCCGTTAAATCATGTCCCAAAAGTCTCTCGTCACACGTGACTTTCACATCCAGAGTGTGGGAATGAAATCACAGTTCCAGATGAATTCAAAGAACACATCTGGACTGGTCTATGCAACAGACTCGTAACAAATGTGTGAGGAAACACTCATTTTTCTAACTTATGTACACCTCTCATTTAGTCAAAGTCCCTAGGAGAAGTTTGTTAAAGTACTACCCTTTTGGTGGCGCAGTGGTATAGTGGCCATGCGCAACCCGAGGGTCCCTGGTTCAATCCCCACCTAGTACCAACCTTGTTACGTCCGTTGTGTCCTGAGCAAGACACTTCACCCTTGCTCCTGATGGGTGCTGGTTAGCGCCTTTGCATGGCAGCTCTCCCCATCAGTGTGTGAATGTGCGTGTGAATGGGTAAATGTGGAAGTAGTGTCAAAGCGCTATACAAGTACAACCCATTTATCATTTATCAATTTGCCCCAAAAAAGGCCAAAAACGATCATAGTAAAGTTTGGCGCCATGACACGTCCACATTTTATGGCAGTGGTTCGCAACCTTTTGTGAGTGATGTACCCCCTGTGAACATTTTTTTAATTCAAGTACCCCCTAATCGGAGCAAAGCATTTTTGGGTGAAAAAAAGAGATAAAGAAGTAAAATACAGCACTATGTCATCAGTTTCTGATTCATTAAATTGTATAACAGTGCATTGCTCATTTGTAGAGGTCTTTCTTGAACTATTTGGGAAAAAAAGATATACAAATAACTAAAACCTTGTTGAAAAATAAACAAGTGATTAAATTATAAATAATAATATAAAACGTTAGAAATTCAATAGGGTCGTCTGTCCCAAACGGACATCGGTCCTGAAGGAATCAATAAAGTACTATCTGATAAAGATGTCCACACATAGAAGTAATCATCAACTTAAAGTGCCCTCTTTGGGGATTGTAATAGAGATCCATCTGGATTCATCAACTTCATTCTAAACATTTCTTCACAAAAAATACATCTTTAAAATCAATATTTATGGAACATGTCCACAAAAAATCTAGCTGTCAACACTGAATATTGCATTGTTGTATTTCTTTTCACAGTTTATGAACTTACATTCATATTTTGTTAAAGTATTATTCAATAAATATATTTATAAAGGATTTTTGAATTGTTGCTATTTTTAGAATATGTTTAAAAAATCTCACGTACCCCTTGGCATACCTTCAAGTACCCCCAGGGGTACGCATATCCCCATTTGAGAACCACTGTCTTATGGCATAGGAAAAATATATTCGCAATTTATCGTCACTTATATGTGTTGTATCTGTGATTTTAAATGTGTTTCTTTTGGCCAAAGTCCCTAGGAGGAGTTTGTTAAAGTACGACCCTTTTTTTGCCGAAAAATGGCCAAAAACGGTCGAAGCTAAGTGTAGCGCCATGCCACGCCCACATCCTGAGGCGTAGGAATTTATTTTTTGCAATTTACAGTCGCCTATGTGTGTTGTATTTGTGATTTTAACGGTTAGTTGATTAGTCAAAGTCCCTAGGAGAAGTTTTTTAAAGTATGACGACTTTTTTTTGCCGAAAAATGGCCAAAAACAATCAAAGTAAAGTTTGGCACCATGCCACGCCCACATCTAATGGCATAGGAAAAATGTATTCACAATTTCCATCCATCCATCCATTTTCTACCGCTTATTCCCTTTCGGGGTCGCGGGGGGCGCTGGCGCCTATCTCAGCTACAATCGGGCGGAAGGCGGGGTACACCCTGGACAAGTCGCCACCTCATCGCAGGGCCAACACAGATAGACAGACAACATTCACACTCACACACTAGGGTCAATTTAGTGTTGCCAATCAACCTATCCCCAGGTGCATGTCTTTGGAAGTGGGAGGAAGCCGGAGTACCCGGAGGGAACCCACGCATTCACGGGGAGAACATGCAAACTCCACACAGAAAGATCCCGAGCCTGGATTTGAACCCAGGACTGCAGGACCTTCGTATTGTGAGGCAGACGCACTAACCCCTCTGCCACCGTGAAGCCCGTATTCACAATTTATCATCGCCAATATGTGTTGTATATGTGATTTTAAATGCGTATCATTTGGCCAAAGTCCCTAGGAGGAATCTGTTAAAGTACGACCCTTTTTTTGGCCCAAAGATGGCCAAAAACGATCATAGTAAAGTTTGGTGCCATGCCACGCCCAAATCTTATGGCATTGGAAAAATATATTCACAATTTATCGTCACCTATATGTGTTTTATCTGTGATTTTTATCTGTGATGTGTATCATTTGGCCAAAGTTCCTTGGAAGAGTTTGTTAAAGTATTACCACTTTTGTTTTGTAGATAAATGGCCAAAAACGATCTAGGTAAAGTTTGGCGCCATGCCACGCCCACATCCTATGATGTAGGATTTCTATTTTTTTGCAATTTATCGTTGCCTATATGTTTAGTATTTGTGATTTTAACCGCGTCTCATTTGGCTAAAGTCCGTAGGACGAGTTTCTTAGAGTATGGCCCCTTTTTTAGGCCGAAAAATGGCCAAAAATAGTCGAAGCAAAGTTTGGCGCCATGCCACGCCCACATCTTATGGCGTAGAAAAAACGTATTCGCAATTTATCGTTGTGTGTATGTGTTGTATCTATGATTTTAAATGCATATCATTTGGCCGAAGTCCTTAGGAGGGGTTTGAAACGGTATGCGCCCTTTTTTGGGGGGCTGAAAAATTGCCAAAAACGGTCAAAGCAAAGTGTAGTGCCATGCCACGCCCACATCTTATGGTGTAGGATTTTTTTTTTGCAATATATTGTTGCCTATATGTGTTGTATCTGTGCTTTTAATAACGTCTCATTTGGTCAAAGTCCCTAGGACGAGTCTGTTAAAGTACGACCCCTTTTTTTCGGCCAAAAAATGGCAGACAAAAACCAAGATGGCCGACTTCCTGTTTGTTTTCAAATAAGGGTTCTAGACAAGTATGTAAAGTAATATTGCAATATTACAAGTTTGTAAAGTAATATAGATAAATAGATGGTAATTTATTGATTCCTTCAGGAGAGTTCCTTCAGGAAAATTTAAATATTGTACTATTATAAGTATGTGAAGTAATATTGCAATATTACACGTATGTAATGTAATGTAACATTAAAAGTATGTAATGTAATATTACAAGTATATAAAATAATGTAATATTACAAGTATGTAAAGTAATATTGCAATATTACAAGTATGTAATGTAATGTAATATTACAAGTATGTAATGTAATATTACAAGTATGTGATGTAATATTACAAGTATGTAATGTAATATAATATTACAAGATTGTAAAGCAATATTACAAGTATGTAATGCAATTTAATATTACAAGTATGCAATGTGATATTACAAGTATGAAAAGTAATATTGCAATATTACAAGTATGTAATGTAATGCAATATTACAAGTATGTAATGTAATATTACAAGTATGTAATGTAATATAATATTACAATATTGTAATGTAATATTACAAGTATGTAATGTAAAAATGTCATATTACATTGTAGGGAGAGGAGAGTCTTGGTTACAAAGAGCTGGTGGCCACTGCCAAGCAAGTGGACACCGTCCCTATGGCCATCAGTGATGTGAAAGAAGTGTGGGCTGACTATGGCATCCAATCAGACACCATCACCCTTTTCAGAAAGGTAGCACCATCACGTATTTACAGTGCATCCAGGAAGTATTCACACCACTTCACTTTTTCCACAGTTAGTTATGTTACATCCTTATTCAACATGGAATACATTTATTTAGAATTATTAATGACAATGGGAAAAGTTTATTTAAAATGTTGCATATTAGAATAGAAAAAATGTATTTGTGTCCTCAAAATTCTACACACAATACCACATAATGACAATGTGAAGTAAATATATATATATATATATATATATATATATATATATATATATATATATATATATATATATATATATATATATATATATATATATATATATATATATATATATATATATATGCATATTAAAATAGGATTAATTATTTTTTTTCCTCAAAATTCTACACACAATACCCCATAATGACAATGTGAAAAGTTTTTTTTTAAATGTTGCATATTAGAATGGAAACAATTCATTTTTGACATCAAAATTCTACACACAATATCTCATAATGACAATGTGAAGTTTTATTTTAAATTTTGCATATTAGAATAAAATTATTTAAATTTTGTCCTCAAAATGCCACACACAATACCCCTAAAGACAATGTGAAAATTTATTTAAAATTTTACATATTAGAATGGAAAAAAAAAAAGTATTTGTGTCCGCAAAATTCTACACACAATACCGCATAATGACAATGTGAAAGATGTTTTATTTTATTTTTTGCATATTAAAATAGAATAAATTAATTTTTGTCCTCAAAATTCTACACACAATACCCCATAATGACAACGTGAAAAGCTTTTTTATTTTTTTTATTTTGCATATTAGAATGGAAACATATTTTGTCATCATAATTCTATACACAATACCGCATAATGACGATGTGAAATATATATATATATATATATATATATATATATATATATATATATATATATATATATATATATATATATATATGTATATAGAATAGAATTAATGCATTTCTGTCCTCAAAATTGTACACACAATACTCGATCATGACAATGTGAAAGGTTTAATCAAAATGTTGCATATTAGAATGAAAAACAATTATTTGTGTCCTCAAAATTCTATACACAATACCAGGGGCGCCGCTAGGGATTTTGGGCCCCATGAAAAGAATCTTTACAGGGCCCCCAACACATAATTTCACATAATTTCATCATCATTAGGGGCCTCTCTGGGCCCCCCTCCATCACCTTTACCCCCCCTTTTCGGCACCCCCTGCACAATACCCTATAATGACAATGTTAAAGTTTTTGGGGATTATTTTTTTTTTTGCATATTAGAATATAATCAATTAATTTTTGTCCTCAAAATTTTACAAGCAATACCCAATAATGACAATGTGAATTTTTTTTTTTTTTGCATATTTATTAAAAATAAAAATAAATAAAACTGTATGGAGACATTTACTGATCAGTTTGTTTTTAACATTTTATTAAATTTGCAAACATTAAAAAAAAAAACTTCACATTAGCAAAATGGGGTATTGTGTGTTTAATTTTGAGGACAAAAAAATATTTTGGAATAAGGCTAAAAAAATGTGGAAACAGTTAATACTTGTTGGGTGCGCCGCATGTTGTCCTCGTGTGTGTGTGTGTGTGTGTGTGTGTGTGTGTGTGTGTGTGTGGTGCTGAAGTGTGTGTCCAGGCAGATAACCACCAAGAGAACCTGGTTGTTGCCGAGGCCAAGAAGCTGGAAACGGACGGTCTGGTCAACTTCGTGGTGGTGAACGAGGTTCGATACCTGACGGAGTACAGTCAAGTGGTACGTTGGAGGAGGTGACCACATGTGTGCACATCCTCCTCTCCTCACCACTCACCACTAACTCTCCATCCTCAGACCGCTGTGGGCATCTTCAACTCAGAGGTGAAGGCGCACCTCCTGCTCTTTGTCAACAGGAGCAGCAAAGAGCAGCAGGAGCTGAAGAAGCGGCTGGCGGCTTTGGCTCCTGAGTTCATGGGCAAGGTGAGAAGGTTCCTTCATGTCTGGAACATCATGGACAGTCGGTCTGTTACACCTTCATGCAGCCTGGATCACCTGTACAGCACAGGGGTCAAACCCGGGGCCCGGCACATCATTTTATGAGGTCCGCCACTTCATTTGAATATTGGCCTGTTCCATATTTCTAATATGGCACGCCATATTTTTTTTAAGTGGATTGCCAAATAATTTATTTTATATGACCAATTACATATTTTTATGGGGCCCATTATATAATATTACGTGTCCCATTATATAATTTAAGTGGTCCATCATATAATTTTTTGTGGCCCCCATATTATGTAATTTAATGGGCCCATTATATAATTTTATGGGCCCATTATATAATTTTATGGGGCCGATTAAATAATTTTGTATGGCTCATTATATAATTTAAGGTTGCCCATTATATAATTTTTTGTGGCCTCCCATTATGTAATTTTATGGGGCCCATTATATAATTTTATGCGGCCCATTATATAATTTTATATGACCAATTATATAATTTTATGGGGCCCATCATATAATTTTACGTGGCCCATTATTTAATTTAAGTGGTCCATTATATAATTTTTTGTGGCCCCCCCATTACATAATATTATAGGGCCCATTACATAATTTTGAACGGCCCATTATATAATTTAATGGGGCCCATTATATATTTTATATAGCCCATTATATAATTTTACGTGGCCCATTATATAATTTTATGGGGTCCATTATACAATTGTATATGGCCCATTATATAATTTAATGGGGCTCATTATATAATTTGACGTGGCCCTTTATATAATTTAATATGGCCAAACACAATGTCATTTGCGAAAGGCTGTGAATCAAAAAGCACTTTCTTCATGAATGATATCTGGTGTTCTATTTTTGGCCTATCAAAAATAAACACGTAAAATGTCTGCTCATCATCTTGACTTACGATTTCCAAAACAAGTTATCCTTAAACCTGTACAAAATATAATACCGTATTTTACGGACTATAAGCCGCAGCTATATATGTTGTGAAATGAGTTAATTACACAGAAATATTATGTGAATGTTTATTTCATCCATCCATCCATCATCTTCCGCTTATCCGAGGTCGGGTCGCGGGGGCAACAGCCTAAGCAGGGAAACCCAGACTTCCCTCTCCCCAGCCACTTCGTCTAGCTCTTCCCGGGGGATCCCGAGGCGTTCCCAGGCCAGCCGGGAGACATAGTCTTCCCAACGTGTCCTGGGTCTTCCCCGTGGCCTCCTACCGGTTGGACGTGCCCTAAACACCTCCCTAGGGAGGCGTTCGGGTGGCATCCTGACCAGATGCCCGAACCACCTCATCTGGCTCCTCTCGATGTGAAGGAGCAGCGGCTTTACTTTGAGTCCCTCCCGGATGGCAGAGCTTCTCACCCTATCTCTAAGGGAGAGCCCCGCCACACGGCGGAGGAAACTCATTTCGGCCGCTTGTACCCGTGATCTTATCCTTTCGGTCATGACCCAAAGCTCATGACCATAGGTGAGGATGGGAACGTAGATCCACCGGTAAATTGAGAGCTTTGCCTTCCGGCTCAGCTCCTTCTTCACCACAACGGATCGATACAACGTCCGCATGAATGTTTATTTACATACCTTAATTGTTTCCAAATGGTGTCTGTGACACAGCAGTAAAATTGGGGATGAAACAAAACAGAAGTCATAGTCGTGGACCCACTAGCTGCGCAAGCTAGCTGTCCAATCAGCTTTTCAGGGCGCTTTAAAAGCAAAATAGAAAACTCTTCATTGCCTGCAGTGTTAGCCACCTCACACTAGCAGTTGTTTAGTCTTTAGAAGAGAGAAAAGGGAAAGACGTGTGTTCTTGTCTCACATAAGGATTGGTGATGATGGGCAAAAGTAGTGTTGTCATGACAAAAACAAAGGTGGCACTGTAATAAAAAAGAGTTTTCTGTCTGTTGCCGAGTGAAAAAGATGCTGAAAATCTCACCAACATGTCTCCTAGTTCTTGTTTGTGCTCATCAACGGAGAAGCCACGTCCAACTCCAGGTCCCTGCAGTACTTTGGACTGAGGCCCCAGGACCTGCCCCGTGTGGGCATCTACGACAGGGACTCCGACATGAAGTGGCTCCTGCCCCCGGGGCCCATCTCTACTGAGCGTGTGCGAGAGTTCTGCACCTCCTTCTTGCTAGGGGAGCTGAAGGTGAGCGGCCATTGAAACCTCATCGACACCGCAACCGTTAAAGTCTACCTCGTCTTTTCTCTGGTGGGCTCGCCTCGAATGCTCAACCTTTAACTTTTTATTTCTTTTAAGACTTGGGACCAAACTTTTTTTGGTACACTTTATTAATATAATTAATACTATATTATATTTTCCAACTATTGGTGTAAAAGCGCTACAACACAATACTTTTGTCCATATACTGTCTGTAGTTATACATTCATTTTTGTCTTCAAAAGTCTACACACAATACCCCATAATGACAATGGGAAACTTTCTAATTTTATTTTGCATATTAGAAACAAAATGAATTTATTTTTGTCCTCAAAATGATACACATAATCCCCCATAATGATGATGTGAAAATGTTTTTTTTATTTTGCATATGAGAAAGGAATACATTTATTTTTGCCCTCAAAATTCTATGCAAAATACCCCATTATGACAATGTGAACAGTTTTTTTACCTTGCAAATTAGAATGGAGTAAAATATTTTCTTGCCCTCAAAATTCTACACACAAAACCTAGTGATGACGATAAGAAACTTTTATATTTTATTTTGCATATTAGAAAGGAATAAATTTTTTTGGGCCTCAAATTTAAAGATGGTATGAATTTTTTAATTTATTTTGCAAATTAGAATGGAATACATTTATTTTTTTCCTCAAAATGCTACTACACAATACCCCATAATGACAATGTGAAAATGTTTATATAGTTTCCATATTAGAAAGGAATACATTTATTTTTGCCCTCAAAATTCTACACACAATACCCCATTATGACATTATGAACCGTTTTTTTTTTTACCTTGGAAATTAGAATGGAATAAATTGTTTTTTGTCCTCAAAAGTCTACACACAATACCCCATAATGACAATGTGAAACTTTCTATTTTTATATTGCATATTAGATACAAAATTAATTTATTTTTGTCCTCAAAATGCTACACACAATCCCCCATAATGATGATGTGAAAATGTTTATTTATTTTGTATATGAGAAAGGAATACATTTATTTTTGCCCTCAAAATTCTACACACAAAACCTAGTGATGACAATGAGCAATGAGAAACTTTTTTATTTTATTTTGCATATTAGAAAGGAATACATTTATTTTGCCCTCAAAATTCTGCACGCAATACTCCATTATGACAATGTGACATTTTTTTTTATTTTGCCCTCAAATTTCCACACACATTACCCCATAAAGACAATGTGAAACTTTCTATTTTTATTTTGCATATTAAAAATAAAATCAATGTATTTTTGCCCTCAAAATTCTACACACAACACCCCGTGATGACAATGAGAAACTTTTTCTATTTTATTTTGCATATTACAAAGGAATACATTTATTTTTGCCCTCAAAATTCTGCACACGATACCCCATTATGACAATGTGAAAATATTTTTTATTTATTATGCCTTCAAATTTCTACACACAATACCCCATAATGACAATTTTAGAATGGAATCAATGTATTTTTGTCCTTAAATTTGAAGACGGTATGATTTTTTTAAATTTATTTTGCAAATTAGAATGGAATACATTTATTTTTGTCCTCAAAATGCTACTACACAATACCCCACAATGACAATGTGAAAATGTTTATATATTTTCCATATTAGAAAGGAATACATTTATTTTTGCCCTCAAAATTCTACACACCCCATTATGACATTGTGAACCGTTTTTTTTTTTACCTTGCAAATTAGAATGGAATAAATACATTTTTGTGCTCAAAAGTCTACACACAATACCCTATAATGACAATGTGAAACTTTCTATTTTTATTTTGCATATTAAAAATAAAATCAATGTATTTTTGCCCTCAAAATTCTACACACAACACCCCGTGATGACAATGAGAAACTTTTTCTATTTTATTTTGCATATTACAAAGGAATACATTTATTTTTGCCCTCAAAATTCTGCACACGATACCCCATTATGACAATGTGAAAATATTTTTCATTTATTATGCCTTCAAATTTCTACACACAATACCCCATAATGACAATGTGAAAAAAAAATTTCAAGTTTGCATTTTAGAATGGAATCATTGTATTTTTGTCCTCAAATTTCAAGACAATATGAATTTCTTTATTTATTTTGCAAATTAGAAGGGAATCAATTGATGTTTATCCTCAAAATGCTACACACAATAACCCATAATGACAATATGAACATGTTTATATATTTTCCATATTAGAAAGGAATACATTTATTTTTGCCCTCAAAATTCTACACACAATACCCCATTATGACAATGTGAACAGTTTTTTTTACCTTGCAAATTAGAATGGAATAAATAATTGTTTTGCCCTCAAAATTCTACACACAACACCCAGTGATGACAATGACAAACTTTTTTATTTTATTTTGCATATTACAAAGAAATACATTTATTTTTGCCCTCAAAATTCTGCACACAATACCCCATAATGACAATGTGAAAATGTTTTTTTTAAGTTTGCATTTTAAAATGGAATAAATGTATTTTTGTCCTCAAAATGCTACACACAATACCCCATAATGACATTGTGAAAATGTTTATATATTTTCCATATTAGAAAAGGAATAGATTTATTTTCACCCTGAAAATTCTACACACAATACCCCATTATGACATTGTGAACAGTTTTTTTTACCTTGCAAATTAGAATAGAATAAATAAATTTTTGCCCTCAAAATTCTACACACAACACCCCATGATGACAATGTGAAACTTTTTTATTTCATTTTACATATTAGAAATGAAATTAATTAATTTTGTCCTCAAATGCTACACGCAACACCCCATGATGACAATGTGAAACTTTTTTATTTCATTTTACATATTAGAAAGGAAATTAATTAATTTTGTCCTCAAATGCTACACGCAATACCCCATAATGACAATGTGAAAACGTTTATTTATTTTGCATATTAGAAAGGAATACATTAGTTTTTGCCCTCACAAATCTACACACAATACCCCAGTATGACAATGTGAATATTTTTTTATCTTGCGAATTAGAATGCAATAAATAAATTTTTGCCCTCAAAATTCTACACACAATTCTCCACAATGACTGTGAAAATGTGTTTTATTTATTTTGCATATTAGAAAGGAATACATTTATTTTTGCCCTCAAAATTCTACACACCACACCCCATAATGACAATGTCAACAGTTTTTTTCCAAATTAGAATGGAATAAATTAATTTTTTCCTCAACATTCCACACACAAGAAATTAAACGTTGAGCATTGAGATGGATGGATGGATGGATAGATAGATGGATAGATAGATGGATAGATATATAGATAGATAGATAGATAGATAGATAGATAGATAGATAAATGGATGGATGGATTGTACTTTATTTATTCCTTCAGGAAAATTTAAAATTTTCAGCACAATCCCATTCAAGATCAGACAAACATTACAGAGAGAGAGAACAAGATCGCTGACGGGTCTGCCAACTTCTGGCGCCCCTTACATAAAAGGTGAGATACAGGTAAACAAGTGGGGGGGGGGAAACGGGAGAAAAAAATAAAATATTAAAATAAAATAAAATAAAAAAATCGGTCTAAGCCTGGGCCCCTGGAGAGGCTAGGATATCTAGAGAAAAGACGTGCTAGACTTTAGACTTTTATTGGTGTCAAAGCGCTGTAATGCAATACTTTTGTCCACATACCGGAGTTGTTCCCAAAGTTCAGTTGTGTCAGAAAATGAGTGGAAAGGTAAATATTTCTGAAAATGTCAACTTTTAAATGATGTCAAAACAGCCTTGTAACAACCAAGGGGTTATGTCAGGGAATCATTTTCAAAAATGTGTTTAAAAAAAAAGAAATATATATATAGTATATATATATATATATATATATATATATAAGGGCTTCACGGTGGCAGAGGGGTTAGTGCGTCTGCCTCACTGGGTTCAATCCCAGGCTCGGGATCTTTCTGTGTGGAGTTTGCATGTTCTCTCTGTGAATGCGTGGGTTTATAACTGGAGCTTCTGTTGGTCTTTCTGAATGTATTTTATTACATTTTTTTACAAAAATCATTTTTCATATATGATTTTCAATTTGTATCATGTATGACACAGTTGATCACAAAACATTAATATAAGTTTTATGTTTAAATATCACTTGAACTTTTTAACCATTTTCAAAACATCTTCAGTGCCATCTGAAAACTTTTTAAAAAAGTCAACATCCTGATGCATTTTCTTCTAGATATTATGTTTTTTCATCATGAAGAGGGCCGCAGTTTCAGGAGCCCAAGGTCCCAGGGGCCGGACATGGAAATGTGGAAGTTTTGTCAGAAAGACTGCGTTTACTTTTTTACAAAGTAAAGACATGGGCTTAAATTCATTACTCTGCCCTCGCACCTCCATTCCAGTGTGTGCATTTGGACAGATAGTTAACAGCATGAAGAAACAGAAGCTCCAGAAGTTTTGAGGATTGCTCTCTTTTTCCTTTGGAAATATTTTCATTCCTCAGTTGTATTTCTTTACACTTCCTCCTTCATTTAGGTCTGTAATACTGAAAATATAAGCATCACATAAACTTTACAAAAGTATTACCTACATTGTGTACTTTACATAAACAAAACAGGAGGTTTAGTGTCAATATAGTCACACAATAATGTTTGCGCATATAGAAATATCTGCGGTAAACATTGCACACACTGTACAGTACAATTAAACCTAAGGTGCACTGTGGCCTTATCGCCCTCTACTGGTACAAATTCTGTGTTACATGTATTAAAATGAGCTTTGATCGCTAGGTAGTTACTCAGCCAAAAAAAAACAAAATTACATCGCAAAAGATATCAAATTGTTTTCCAGTCAGATTTTCTAAATTTTTTTTACATTTTTTTCAGGGTCAAAAGTGCCATTTTTTATTTAAATGAGTACTCTTCTTCCATACCTCGTTGTTGCCCCCTGTGGGATGGCGGGAGTACTGCATGCATAATCAACCCTACTTTCAATGTTTTTTTTAATCAATCCTATTTAGGCGATGTTCAGCGGGCCAAATAAAAAGATTTGGTGGGCCGGATGTGGCTTGCGGACCGCCCGTTGGCTAATGATAACATATATTTTATGGTCAATAATGAGGTGAAAATGTCTTGTATTATTACATGATCAATGCCCTTTTGCATTGTGGGTAATGCCAGCTCCTCGCTGTCTTCTTCTCCAGGACGTGCAACAAGCTGGCGCAGAGGGAAAAACGGAGCTGTGAAGCTAATAAAAGATGTGTGAATGACTTTGAACTGTTGTTCAAAATGGAATTAAAAACAAACAAACAAAAAAAAAAGTTCTGGCGTATTCTCTGCCGGGGGAAAACCTTGGCACAGCTGCACGTCTTGCCACGGCGTGTCCTCGTTTTGTCCCTTTTATTCCAGCCTGCAGCGACCACGAGACAGTGGCCGCAGGGAAGGCTGGCAGCGTTGGTGTGTCTGCCCGCAGATGTCATGCTCTCCACCGCGACACGACCGCCAGAGGAGGAAGGCACTTGACCCGGGTCAAAGGTCATCTCTCATTAATGAAGACATCGCGTAAATAAGATGCTGCATGATTAGTCAACATTTTAAATAGTGTGATCACATAACGGCAAGTACCGGCATTTATTTTTCCCCTGCATGTAAAAGGGAACTGCACTTGTATTATGGACATTTGCCTATTTCATAATCTTCATGAAAGACCTAACGTCTTTTTTTAATGCATTCTAAATAATAAACTAAATGAGGCAATTCAATAGTTTTAATGTTGGAATGGTTTGAGTGTTAGATAGTTTAAATTTATTAGAAAAATGGAATTTGGTTTGGAATTTGGGAAAGTGTTTGTTTGAATGTCCGGGATGAGTGCAATGTGTTGATGTTGGAATGGTTTGAATCGGATTAAAAACGTGGGAATTGTGCAACTTTGAAACATGTCCCATTCATTTCAATGGGAACTGCCTGGAAATTTTAGGAACAGGAGGATTTTTTTTTTTAATGATTAGGAGCATGAATGTCTTGAATGAGCTGAATTGGTTGGTGTTGGAATTGTTTAATCAGTCTAGAAATGTTGAAGTAGTAACAGTTTTTAAATTGAGAAATGGTATTACGGAATTTCGGGAAAAGCGGGATATTTTCAAGTTCTTAAACCAACTTGTTTTTTGTCCTGACGAAGAGGAATGTTTTGACGGTGGAACGCTTGAAATGGGTTGAAAAATGTGAAAGGAGTCTTCGCACTGAAAAAGGTTGTAAATAAGGTTTAAAAAAAAAAAAAATCCTGGAAATTTGTTGAACATGGAAAAATGTTAGTTAGAATTTCCAGGATGAACTAAAAGTGTTGAAGGTGGAATGGTTTGAATAGGTTGAAAAATGTGGAAATTGTGCAACTCAGAAAAATTTCCCATTTATTTCAATGGGAACTTCCTGGAAATGTGGGAATTTGGGGAAAAACGAGATTTTTTTGGGGAGGGGGGGGGGGTGATTAGGAGCATGAATGAGGAATGTTTTGACAGTGGAACGATAGTAAAAGGTTTCCACTAAAAAAGATTGGATATTAAATTAGGAAAAAAACAGGGATTCCTGGAAATTTTTTGAATGTGGAAAATGGTAGTTTGTATTTCCAGAATGAATTGAATGTATTGAAGGTGGAATGGTTTGAATCAGTTGAAAAATGGGGTAATCGTGCAACTTTTCAAAATGTCCCATTCTTTTCAATGGGAACTTCCTGGAAATGTGGACATTTTGGGAAAAGCTAGATTTTTTTTTAAATGACTAGGATCATGAATATCCTGAATGAGCTGAATTGATTGGTGTTTGAGTTGTTTAAATTGGTCAAGAAATGTTGAAGTTGTAACAGTTTTTAATTGAGAAATGGTATTATGAAATTTCGGAAAAAACGGGAATTTTTCAAGTTCTTAAACCAACTTGTTTTTTTCTTTGAAAAAGAGGAATGTTTTGACAGTGGAATGCGTGAAACAAGGTTTCCACTAAAAAAGGTTGGAAATCAGATTTGAAAAAAACAGGGATTCCTGGAAATTTCCTGATTGTGGAAAATGGTAGTTTGAATGTCCAGGATGAGTGGAATGTGTTGATGTTGGAAGGGTTTGAATCAGTTGAAAAATGTGGGAATTGTGGAAGTTTGAAAAATTGACAATTTATTTTGAATGGGAAAAATGTCTCTGAAAATTGGGAATTCTTGGAAATCCGGGAATGTTTTTAATAGTTGAAGGACATCACACATTTTTGAACAGGCTGAATATTTTGAACTTGAAGCGGTTTGAATCGGATGAAAAATGTGGGAATTGTGGAACTTTGAAAAATGTCCCATTACTTTCAATGGGAATTTCATGGAAATTTGGGAATTTTGGGGGAAATGTTAAGACTTGAATGTTCTGAATGATTTGAAATGGTTGGCATTGGAATTTTTCAAAATCGGTCGAAAAATTATGAAATAGTGACATTTTCAATTGAGAAATGGTATTAAGGAATTCAAGGAATTTTTTCAGTTCGAAAAACCACTTTGTTTTGTGTCCCGATTAAGAGGAATGTTTAGATGGAAAAGCTAAAGTGGGTTGAAAAACGTGGAAGGAAAAGTTGCCATAAAAAAGTATTTAGAAAAAAAATGGAATTCTGGGAATTTATTTGCACTTCAAGATCTTCAATATTTGAGTTACTTATTTGCTTACAGAAGTGAGTCCATTTTATATTTTGTTTATTTATTTAGGATAAACAAAATATGTTTGCCTTCCAATAACAGCACAATGTAAACAATACTACAGTAATGAGAAGTAAAAGTGTATATCCTTTTAAATGGTTACTTGTATTATTATTATTATTATAATATATTAACATTACCTGACATTATAAACACTGTACAGTTTTTTTTTTATAAATTATTTCTTTGATTTAAGAGCATGATGTAGAGCAGGGATGTCAAAGTGGTTTTCATTGAGGGCCACATGGCAGTTATGGCTGCCTTCAGAGGGCCGCTTGTAACAGTGAATAATATGTTTTTAAAATTTTGATTTGTATTTACTGTTTTAATTGTTTTTACCCTTTAAAATCGTTTTTAATCATATTTATTTCATTTTGTTTTTATATTGGTTTTATATGTAATTATTTGTTGTTTTTATTCAGTCATTGGTGGAGCTCAGGATAGTATTTTTGAATGTTGTTTTTAGTATTGTTGTGCAGCACTTTAGAAATATTTTGTTGTTTAAATGTGTTATATAAATAAACTGGATTGGATTGGATAATATATGAATTTGATTTCATTATTGATTATATCAATTGTTTAAGTAGACTGTCGATTTTACAGTAGTGAAGTGAAAACTTTACATTTACAAAATGTAATTGTAAAATAGTGTTGTTGTTTTGTTTTTTTACCACATTTTACGGTATAATGAAAAAACTACTACAGTTTTTTTTTGTTTTTATTACAAAAAAAGCTGGCAGTTTCGTTGCCAGAATTTTTTTGTTAAATGTACATTGTTTTGTACAACATTATATTGTTCATGGAAACTTAACTGCCAGTTTTTCTACTTTCAAATGTACAAATGTACTGTCTTTCCATTTACAGTAATACACCGTTAAAAACAACACACGTACATTTTACAGTCAAAAACTGGCAGCTAAGTCAACACAATTTTAATGCAAAAAAACAGGAGTAGTTATTTTCAATTTAAAGTAATATTCTGTAAAGAATGCACAATTTCTTGTAATTTTTATTATTTGATGGGTAGTTTGCTGTAAAGTTAAGTTTTTTTATTTTGACAAAAACATGTTTGGAAAGTATGATAACATTCTGTTATAATTGTTGCAATATTGGATACTATTAAAGTTTAAAAGGTATGCAATTTCAAGCAGTATATATATTTTTTCTGTCAAAATGGAAAAAAAAGAAATTGACATTTAGTGAGAAAATATTAAATACTTTATTGACACATATCACTTCCAGGTGTTTGCGGGCCATATCTGGCTCCTGGGCCTTGAGTTTGATACATGTGATGTAGACAAAAGCTCTAAATCCGTCTGCATAAAGATTATTATTTGTTAACGTAAATTATTGCATTTTGTTCGCGTGGCCCTTGAGACAAGAATAGTCTAAAAGTAACATGTCTTCCCTCACTCCTTATTTTTCATGTCTACTTTCATGTTTTTTTATGTGTAAAATATAAAAAAAATGCAATTTGTTTTTTTTCGTAGTTCTGACTCATTTACATTTTTAGTCGGCATTAGTTCTACTCCTTTACATTTATTTACATCATAATTATTTATAATCAATTGATTAAAGACGAATTCATTTCAAGCCTTTTTCCGGCAGGCACTATCACGTGACTCATTTTCGCCAATCAGACGTAAGCTTTAGTGATGAGTGACGTCAGACTCAATTGCACCAATCAAACGGAGCCTCGCGGCGGGGATCCAATCAAAACTACGAAAACTAAAACACTCAGTCTGGCGTTTTTTCACCGGGAAACAAGACCATATGGTAGGGATGTAACAATGAACGGTAATAATTATGACGGCGGTAAAACTCCCGACGGTTAGTGTTACCCTTTTAAAATAAATTGATTTAAGAAACTGAGATTGATAACTGCAGTTTGATAAAGTCACGGCGGACTTTGTGGTGCCAGTTCGCTAGCTTAAATGCTAACATAAAAACAAAAGACATACTCGGTCTTTCCCCGTTAAAGGCAACATGCCCCAATCTGAACTTATATAAATACATTAATGTCTGAGCAACTAAACTATTCAGTTGTGCGCATTGAAACTACAAGCTGTGCTCTCTTAGCACGCAATTATGATGATTGATCTTAAAGCAGAGGAAAAGACACGGAAGTGTTTTATGGTGCGTTCAAGTACCGCTGAACAGAGTAGGACAGACACAATCCCCGCCAAAAGGGAACTATAATAACATAGATTTTATTTTTGCGCACTCTTCATTTAAATACATCTTAAAGTGCTACAGTACAAACCAATACAAATAAGGGGAAATAACTACAAAAGTACATTTCACTCATTAACGGTGTTACAAAAATGATTATCAGGGTTAGTACATAATGTTAAATATTAAGAATGTACAAATCCCTTATTCATTTAGTCAAAAATACTGAAATTCCACGACGTAGGGAATTTTCAAAAAGCTAAAATTATATACAAAGCAAACTATAACCTGCTACCCAAGAATATACAAAAATTGTCCTCAACAAAAGAGGAGAAATATAATCTTAGAGAAAAATGTAATTTCGAAACAGTTGTACGCATGTACAACACTTAAGACCTTCAGTATATCAGTATGGGAAATTAAATGATGGAATGGATGAAGCAAATAAATCAAACAATGTACTAATATGATCCACTTCAAGGAACTCTTCAAACTTAAAAGTGTTTACAAAGAAGGAAACAGTAGGGGTGTGGGGAAAAAATCAGTTTGAATATGAATCGAATCGAATATGTTGTGCGATTCAGAATCGATTCTCATTTGTAAAAAATCGATTTTTTTTATTTTTATTTTTATTATTTATTTTATTTATTTTTTTATCAATCCAACAAACCACTACACAGCAATCCCATAACAGTGCGATCCAATTCCGAAACCAAACCTGACCCAACAACACTCAGACCTGCAATAGACAGAGCAATTGAGAAGACACAAACAAGATACAGAACAAATCAAAAGTAGTGAAACAAAAATGAATATTATCAGCAACAGTATCAATATTAGTAATAATTTCAGCATAGCAGTAATTAAAATCCCTCATTGACATTATCATTAGACATTTATAAAAATTAAAAAAAAAGAACAATAGTGGCTTACACTTGCATCGCATCTCATAAGCTTGACAACACACTGTGTCCAATATTTTCACAAAAATAAAATAAGTCATATTTTTGGTTCGTTTAATAGTTAAAACAAATTTACAGTATTGCAATCAGTTGATAAAACATTGTCCTTTACAATTATAAAAGCTTTTTTTTTTTTTAATCTACTACTCTGCTTGCATGTCAGCAGACTGGGGTAGATCCTGCTGAAATCCTATGCATTGAATGAATACAGAATCGTTTTGAATCGGAAAAATATCATTTTTGAATGGAGAATCGAATCGAAAAAATCGATATATTATCAAATCGCGACCCCAAGAATCGATATTGAATCGAATCGTGGGACACCCAAAGATTCACAGCCCTAGTAAACACTGAATTTATTTCATCTATCCATTAATTCTCAAGATAATATTACTCATCCCACCATGTGAAATATAACTTCACCATTTTTTTATTGTTATTATTTATGGAGTATATTGTGAATAAATTGAGGACAGGAAATTATCAAAAGTTTTAGCAACTGCTATGTAAAAGAAAAGGGGTAGGATTAAATAAGCTCTGCTTCGTCCTACTCCTTTTCCAACATGTTTAATAGACAAACTGGCAATTATGATGAATCACGTATGCATGCATGTTTAAAATAAACTAAAAGTCAATATATACAGTACAAGACTAAAAGTTTAGCTATTAAGACATACAACACACGAATGAAACACTTCAGTGAGGCATATTGAAACACAAGACATGCACAATAGTGACTTTTCTAACAGCGCGTCCATTTATTTGAGTTGTGTTTAAGAAGCTTTATGAACGCTGCGATAATAATGACAACTGTGATGATTTTGCTCACAATAATCGTGATATGAAATGGTTACATCGTTACATCCCCACTGTATTGTTACACACAACATTTCAATATGTCTTCTACACCTGGGAGAAAGAGAAAACGTGGAGACATTTACTTTGGCAGCAGTCAAGAACAGGATAGATTTATATTGATGTTGGGCTGCCAGCTGGTCTCCTTGCTTTCCTCCGGTAAAAATACAACCAAGTCGAAGATCCATCTGCAGGGGAATCATCGGGACATCTACCAACAGTAAGTAAGCCTAAACTATCCATCCATCCATCGTCTTCCGCTTATCCGAGGTCGGGTCGCGGGGGCAACAGCCTAAGCAGGGAAACCCAGACTTCCCTCTCCCCAGCCACTTCGTCTAGCTCTTCCCGGGGGATCCCGAGGCGTTCCCAGGCCAGCCGGGAGACATAGTCTTCCCAACGTGTCCTGGGTCTTCCCCGTGGCCTCCTACCGGTTGGACGTGCCCTAAACACCTCCCTAGGGAGGCGTTCGGGTGGCATCCTGACCAGATGCCCGAACCACCTCATCTGGCTCCTCTCGATGTGAAGGAGCAGCGGCTTTACTTTGAGTTCCTCCCGGATGGCAGAGCTTCTCACCCTATCTCTAAGGGAGAGCCCCGCCACACGGCGGAGGAAACTCATTTCGGCCGCTTGTACCCGTGATCTTATCCTTTCGGTCATGACCCAAAGCTCATGACCATAGGTGAGGATGGGAACGTAGATCGACCGGTAAATTGAGAGCTTTGCCTTCCGGCTCAGCTCCTTCTTCACCACAACGGACCGGTACAACGTCCGCATTACTGAAGACGCCGCACCGATCCGCCTGTCGATCTCACGATCCACTCTTCCCTCACTCGTGAACAAGACTCCTAGGTACTTGAACTCCTCCACTTGGGGCAGGGTCTCCTCCCCAACCCGGAGATGGCACTCCACCCTTTTCCGGGCGAGAACCATGGACTCGGACTTGGAGGTGCTGATTCTCATTCCGGTCGCTTCACACTCGGCTGCGAACCGATCCAGCGAGAGCTGAAGATCCCGGTCAGATGAAGCCATCAGGACCACATCATCTGCAAAAAGCAGAGACCTAATCCTGCGGTTACCAAACCGGAACCCCTCAACGCCTTGACTGCGCCTAGAAATTCTGTCCATAAAAGTTATGAACAGAATCGGTGACAAAGGACAGCCTTGGCGGAGTCCAACCCTCACTGGAAATGTGTTCGACTTACTGCCGGCAATGCGGACCAAGCTCTGGCACTGATCGTACAGGGAACGGACCGCCACAATAAGACAGTCCGATACCCCATACTCTCTGAGCACTCCCCACAGGACTTCCCGAGGGACACGGTCGAATGCCTTCTCCAAGTCCACAAAGCACATGTAGACTGGTTGGGCAAACTCCCATGCACCCTCAAGAACCCTGCCGAGAGTATAGAGCTGGTCCACAGTTCCACGACCAGGACGAAAACCACACTGTTCCTCCTGAATCCGAGGTTCGACTATCCGACGTAGCCTCCTCTCCAGTACACCTGAATAAACCTTACCGGGAAGGCTGAGGAGTGTGATCCCACGATAGTTGGAACACACCCTCCGGTCCCCCTTCTTAAAGAGAGGAACCACCACCCCGGTCTGCCAATCCAGAGGTACCGCCCCCGATGTCCACGCGATGCTGCAAAGTCTTGTCAACCAAGACAGCCCACAGCATCCAGAGCCTTAAGGAACTCCGGGCGGATCTCGTCCACCCCTGGGGCCTTGCCACCGAGGAGCTTTTTAACTACCTCAGCGACCTCAGCCCCAGAAATAGGAGGGTCCACCACAGATTCCCCAGGCACTGCTTCCTCATAGGAAGACGTGTTGGTGGGATTGAGGAGGTCTTCGAAGTATTCCTTCCACCTATCCACAACATCCGCAGTCGAGGTCAGCAGAACACCATCCGCACCATACACGGTGTTGATAGTGCACTGCTTCCCCTTCCTGAGGCGGCGGACGGTGGTCCAGAATCGCTTCGAAGCCGTCCGGAAGTCGTTTTCCATGGCTTCCCCGAACTCTTCCCATGTCCGAGTTTTGTCGGTACCTGTCCACTGCTTCCGGAGTCCTATGAGCCAAAAGGACCCGATAGGACTCCTTCTTCAGCTTGACGGCATCCCTCACCGCTAGTGTCCACCAAGGGGTTTTAGGATTGCCGCCCCGACAGGCACCAACTACCTTGCGGCCACAGCTCCGATCTGCCGCCTCGACAATAGAGGTGCGGAACATGGTCCACTCGGACTCGATGTCCAGCACCTCCCTCGTGACATGTTCAAAGTTCTTCTAAACTAGTATTTCCAAATGACTCATACTGTACTGAATTACTGTTACTATTAGTGTTAGTGTGTTTTTTCATATAACGTATTTTCCGGAACATGGGGCGCACCGGATTATAAGGCGCACTGCCGATGAGCAGGTCTGATCAGGTTTATTTTCATACAAAATGCGCAAAGTTGTCATATTATTATAATTTTTTTTTCTAAATGTAAGATACTCCATTTTGGGCTACATCAGTGTTTTTCAACCACTGTGCCGCAGCACACTAGTGTGCCGTGAAATACAGTCCGGTGTGCCATGGGAGGTTATGTAATTTCACCTAATTGGGTTGAAAATATTTTTTGTACACAAGTAATTATAATCCGTAAATAATGTGCCGTTGTTTGAGTGTCTGTACTGTCTAGAGCTCGGCAGAGTAACCACGTTATGCTCTTCCATATCAGTAGGTGGCAGCAGATAGCCAATTGCTTCGTAGATGTCGGGAACACGAGTGTCATGATCACAATATGCAGAAGACAGCGGGAAGCAGCGTGCAGGTAATAAGGTGTCTTATGCTTAAACCAAAAAGAAAAGGCATTCAAGCTTAGGCATGGCTATACAAAACAAAACTAAAACTGAACTGGCTGCAAAGTAAACAAAACACAGAATGCTCGACGACAGCAAAGACTTACAGCGTGTGGAGCAGAGACGGCGTCTACAAAGTACATCCGTACATGACATGACAATCAACAATGTCCCCACAAAGAAGGAAAGCGTCCGCACAACTAAATAGTCTGGTGTGGAGAAAAGCGCTCAAAGAAGACACAAAACTGCAACAGGAAAATACCAAAAAAACAGGAAAAAACACAAATAGGAGGGCAAGAGAAGGACTAAAACAGTACCCACAGAAAAACACAAAAAAACTCAGGGTGTGATGTGACTGGTGGTGACAGTACACCTACTTTGAGACGAGGTATAGTGATGCATGCTTGGTTATGGTTTAAATTCATATCAAACAATTGCAAGAACAACTTTTTACTGTCAATATCGGCTACTGAGTTTCGTTATTTAATGATTTCTGCTTGTGGTGTGCCTCAAGATTTGTTCAATGAAAAAAATGTGTCTTGGCTCAAGAAAGGTTGATAAACACTGGTCTACATAACATGTAATGGTGTTTCTTTGGTCAAAAAGCACTGGGTTAACCGCTTCACTTGCAATTTTCTGCCACAAAACTTGAGGGCAGTGTTGACGAGCACTTCAGCTTAATTCCAATCTCGCTCAAAAATGAATATCTTTATATGTATTCTTTCACCGGAGAATATATCGAGATATTTATTGAATATCGAGTTTAAGTAAATAATATATCGAGATATGCTTTTTTGTCCATATCGCCTAGCCCGAGGCGAAAGGAGAATGCCTAAAATGCCCCACAATGCATCTCCCTGCGGCAATAATGTCTCATATAGTGCGCTGTGACACACTGCATAGCGGCTGGCCAGCTGCCGTGTGTGTGCCATACATCCTAAACTTGGTAAACTAGCATCTGTCATACCTTTCACTAGGGCTGGGCGATATGGCCTTTTATTAATATCTCGATATTTTTAGACCATGTGACGATACACCATATATATATATCTGGATATTTTGCCTTAGCCTTGAATTAACATTTGATGCATATAATTACAGAAGTACAGTATGATGATTTCATGTGTCTACATTAAAACATTATTCTTTATACTGCATTAATATATGCTACTTTTAAACTTTCATGTAGAGAGCAAAATCACAACTCAAAGTGTATTTATGAAACAGTTATCAAGCAGTGGCACAAGCATTCATTTTATTTCCAAAACAGAAAGTGCAAGATTGTCAGAGACATTTTAAAACAAGCTATTAGTGCACTTTTGTGCAAGATCTCATTAAGATGACTTATCAAAACAACACTAAATTAAAGGGCACTTTTCTGGGATGAGGTGGCGACTTGTCCAGGGTGTACGCCGCCTTCTGCCCGATTGTAGCTAAGATAGGCGCCAGCGACCCTAAAAGGGAATAAGCGGTAGAAAATGGATGGATCGATAAAGTGCACTTTTTGTACAGAACGTCACTACAATAGTTTAAAACAAATAAAGTGCACTTTTGTGCATGATGTCACACAAGATATATCAATAATTGTCAAATGAGCTTCATAATAGGAAATCAAATAGTGTATGTCCTTCGCTATGTGGTAGGTTCCTGCGGACGTTATCTCCTTCTGTTGTTGACTATTTGTTTCATACGCTGTTGATGTGGAAATGTTTTCCTCTGCATTTTGTTGGTGTGGCACCGAACGGCGATGTTGACATGCAGAGTTTCAAGCACTCTTCGTTCTCTAGCGCAGTGGTTCTCAAATGAAGGTACGCGTACCCCTGGGGGTACTTGAAGGTACGCTAAGGAGTACGTGAGATTTTTTTTAAATATTCTAAAAATAGCAACAATTCGAAAATCCTTTATGAAGATATTTATTGAAGAATACTTCAACAAAATATGAATGTAAGTTCATAAACTGTGAAAAGAAATGCAACAATGGAATATTCAGTGTTGACAGCTATATTTTTTGTGGACATGTTCCATAAATATTGATTTTAAAGATTTATTTTTCGTGAATAAATAAGTTCATGAATCCAGATAGATCTCTATTACAATCCCCAAAGAGGGCACTTTAAGTTGATGATTACTTCTATGTGTAAAAATCTTTATTTATAATTGAATCACTTGTTTATTTTCCAACAAGTTTTTAGTAATCTTTATATATTTTTTTCCAAATAGTTCAAGAAAGACCACTACAAATGAGCAATATTTTGCACTGTTATACAGTTTAATAAATCAGAAACTCATGACATAGTGCTGTATTTTACGTCTTTATCTCTTTGTTTTAACCAAAAATGCTTTGCTCTGATTAGGGGGTACTTGAATTAAAAAAATGTTCACAAGGGGTATATCACTGAACAAAGGTTGAGAACCACTGTTCTAGCGGGTGACTTCAAATGATGCTACAAATTAGCAGTGGTGCTACTTTCTGCGGCAACGCTTTTGCCGCATACTTGACATATCACGGTTGTCTGTTCGACATTCCCACTTGAAACCAAACCACCGCCAGACGATGGACCCCATGCTGTTTTTCTTGGGAAATAATTTTTCCTTCATTTGTTACCAGATTCGCAAATTCTTTCTCTCATATTACCACTCGCATGGCTCCGCTAGCATCACAGCTAACGTTACCCATGCTGCTACCTCTCTGCTCAGCGAGGGCGTATACGTATGTGACGTATGTAAGAAGGTGCGCTTGCTGTCTGTGAGAAGGAGAGACATGAAAGAGTGAGAAGAGCCTGTTGTGTGATGCCTGCAGCTAAAAGCAACTGCGTGAGAAGGTATACCGCTACTCCAATATCACCACATAGGCATTTTCTATATTGCACAGAGACAAACCCGCGATATATCCAGTATATCGATGTATTGCCAAGCCCTAAGTCAAAGTCGCAAAAAGCCGAAGAAGAAGCACAAAACACGGATTCAACCTCAAAGCATATTTTATCCAAAATGTGCCATTTTAATTGTACAACGGGGTATTCCCACCATATTTGGATGATTTGTTCACGCAATCTAAATAAATTCCCTAAAACAAGCTGCAGACGATAAAAGCCAAAACATTTGGATTCATCCCAGAATGTTGCACTGAAGCGAAGAAGGGAATGTCAAGGTCCAGACGGAGTTGGACATAATTGTTGGTGTCGTCTGGCCAAAGCCATGCATCCGGCGGGATTGGGAAACCCAGACAGGTGGCATCGAGACGCTCTTGGATGAAGGGAAGACTGCGGGGAGAAGTGACATAACAACAAGGAATTTTGTTTTTTGTCCTTTTAAAAGAGGAAAATATCTCATTGTAATTTTTAACTTGACGAATAGTAGGTGCAACTTAGTAGGAATGCAAACTAATGATAATATGATGGTTTGTTTTGTTAGTTTTGCATCAGATGAAATTGCAATACAAGTTGTCTATATTTTTTTTGATGCATTCTAATTTGTAACATATGGCAAGCAGGAGGTGGCTAACAATGCAGCTATTCGCAGTCATATATTGCACCCATAAGACCTGTAAAAAAACATCCAAAAAACGCCAACAATACTCCATTTATCTGAAGTATTAGCGATATTGTTATTATAACTGCTAACACAGACAGACAATTTTTAGCAAGGTAACTAGCTTATGCTGCTATATTGACATATTGAGCTGCTGCATCGCCTCGTAGTTGATGAAAGTTAATTCTAGATAATAAACCATGCCACTCACCTGGATAGTAGAAGGATGTGGACATAAGCACACAAGTTGGTCAACTTTGACATCCAATTTAGACCCGGAGATGGCAAGAAAGACACAAAAAGACACTTTTTTCAATTCTATGTGAGGATGATGATGAATTGTTAATGTAAAGAGGAATATCTAAACATCCCATCAGTCTTTATCCCAGTTAAAGCAGACATTGTACAGTAAGTGATGGTTTTATTATGTTTGGATATCTTGTTTAGCAATATAAGTTGTCTGTCTATCTTTTTTGAAGCATTCCAATTTGTAACATATGGCAAGTAAGAGGTGGCTAACAAAGCAGCTATTCAGAGTCATCTATTCCGCCCATGAAGACCTATAAAAAACATCCAAAAAAGACCAACAATACTCCATTTAGCTGAATATTAACCAAGTATTAGCGATATTGTTATTTTAAGTGCTAACACAGACTATTTTTAGCAAGCTAACTAGCTTATGCTGCCATATTGACATATTGAGCTGCTGCATGGTCTCTGAGTTGGTGAAAGTTAATTCTACATGATAAACCACGCCTCTCCCCTGGATAGTAGAAGGTTGTTGGACATAAACCCACAAGTTGGTCAACTTTGACATCCAATTTAAACTCGGAGATGTCCACAAAGACCCTTTATGAGGATTATAGTTCATTCTTTTTTCTACATTTTTGGGATTTTGTCCATCACTCACAATCTTTGTATAAGAGAAGAACACATATGTTTCTTTTTTTTAGGCATTCTAAATCGTAAATAAACCATAGCAAAAGTCAGCAAATATTGGAGGTAAAGCGGTATGTTTTATTCTGCCTATAAAGCGCTCTAAAAGACACCCAAACTCCTCCATCAAGGTTTTATTTACACGCTGTAAATATATATGTGATGTAGTAACATTCATAATATTTACATATACAGCGTATGCTATAAATAAATATAGCATACGGCGGCATACTAATTTCACAGACTCATCACAATGTTCACTTTTCCTTTTAACAACAACAAGAACAAGACGATTAATCATGGCAGACTTGATGAGAGACAACAAAGACTTCTTAGGGACAAACGATGATCCAGAAACTTCTATTTTTGAGCCTGAAAATAAGGAGGATGATCTAAAAGTTCTAGAAGCTGTGTGCTCAACAGATGCAGCTTTAGTCAAACACTAAACATCATGTAGCAGTATTGCTAAGTGCTAAACATGATATACAAAATAAAACAATCACTTACTGTACAATGCCTGCTCTCGCTGGGATAATGCAGATGTTCCTTTTGACTGTACACATACTTTAAATGTATAATGTATTTATATTATTCACATGTGAATAATGCTGTATAATAGACTGTATTTATGTTATTCACATGTAAAGAATACCTAAGTGTTTATTGTCTATTGTGAACAAACTGTGGTGCTGAATTTCCCGCAGGGATCAATAAAATACTTTATATTTTATTCTATTGTATTCTAAAGACTGATGGGATGTTTATATACCGACAGCCCTCAGACTGTATAATGCATATGTTCCTTGACTCCACATAAATGTAGAATATATTTATATTATACATATATTATATATGATATATAATATATGTGGTATATTATTTATTATTATTATTGTCTATTGTGAGCGAACTGTGGTGCTGAATTTCCCCCAGGTATCAATAAAGTACTCTCTATTCTATTGTATATATTACAAATCCATCATCATCCTCACACAGGGTTGAAAAAAAGCCTCTTTTTGTGTCTTTCTCACCATCTCCGGGTCTAAGTTGGAGGTCAATGTTAGCGTCTATATTAAGAATATCACTAATAATTGTAAATGTTCAGGTCTCGACATGTATTGTTAGCACTTTTTGGAGGTTTTTAAAGGATTTTATGGCCACATTGATAGCTGACTTTTTCTAGTATTTATTTACGATTTAGAATGCCTAAAAAAAAGAAAAACATAGAGTGTTTTTATCTTACATACGGACTGAGAATGATAGAATAGAATAGAATAGAATACAAAGAACTTTATTGTAATTATATTTGCATATAACTCCAACTTAAGGTGCGGTAGTGGAAACAAATATGGGATAAAAATAAATTATACAAGAAGTAATAAAAATAAAAAATATGATAGGCAGAATTACAAAAAAAGTGCGCTTCCCTATAATGATAATATGAAATATGTCCTCTCTCCCTTTGTTAAACATGAAAAACTTCAATAAACTGTCAGTCAATGTTTGTTTATTTTGTGAAGAAATCCTCAAACTCCGAGTGAAATAATGTTTTCATGTTGAACTTGTATCAATCTATCTGGTGTAAATGAGGGAAAATCCAAAACAAATTCAAACTTGGTCACCCAGGTCTTGTTTTTGTTTTTTAAAAATATTGAAGATGGATAATCATACGCGGTCCTTTTTTTTTTTTTTTTTTTGTGCTCCGTTTTCTTTCTAGTACACAAATGACATTTCTGAAAACATGTTGACTGTTTTCAGACAAAAATGTGACCACTTTCCCCGAGTAACTCATATTTAATTACAGGCTGTATGTATTTGTAAAACTTTTACTTGGCACGGACGCTCTTTTTTATAGAGGTCAAACTTTTTCTTTTTCTCAAACGGTCCATAAGCAAAGTTAAAAAAAAAAAAATAGCTGGAATGGACACATGGAAATATCTCAGTTTCACTGAACCTGTTTTTATGATATTGTTTTGTGGCGAACGGCCACAATCATTTCTCCAACTTTTTTTCACCAGGTACCCCTCAGAAAACACGTGGCAAAGACCAAAATTAAAATACGGTAAAGTAGTGGGCCTAAGTATTCATTAAAAACAACACTGAGGTTGTATTTAACAAGTATATTTCATATTTTTGGCCACTATAACATTACATGCATTTTGAACAGTAACACTGTTTAAATATAGGAAAATTAAATACCGTAGTAATCGAATTATTTTTTTCCGTCCCACTAGATGGAGCCCACCTGCCACAGTCTGAGAATCCCTGCTCTAATACTTTGTAAACGTGTGCTTGGTTGTTTGCCTCACATCCATCCATCCATTTTTTTACCGCTTATTCCCGCTGGTGCCTTTCTCAGCTACAATCGGGCGGAAGACATCGTACACCCTGGACAAGTCGCCACCTCATCGCAGGGCCAACACAGATAGAGAAAGACAGACAACATTCACACTCACATTCACACACTAAGGCCAATTTAGTGTTGCCAATCAACCTAACCCCAGGTGCATGTCTTTGGAAGTGGAAGGAAGCCGGAGTACCCGGAGGGAACCCACGCATTCATGGGGAGGACATGCAAACTCCACACAGAAAGATCCCGAGCCCGGGATTGAACCCAGGACTACTCAGGACCTTCGTATTCTACCTTACAGTCCGGCTTAAATCGGCTCCAGGTAACATGCTAATGTTAGCGTGCTAACACTTTATATGATTTTTGTTTGATTAAAACTAAAAATGATGCATTTAGATTTGTGCGCTGCAAAAACTTCTTTATGACATCAGCTCAGTGCTTATCAAATAGAATAATTTGTCTGTAAAATTGTTATAAATACACCTCTGCGTAACATCCATCCATCCATTCTCTACTGCTTGTCCCGTTCGGGGTCGCGGGCGTGCTAAAGCCTATCTCAGCTGCATTCGGTAACATTGTATCCTTATTAATATTGACGAAAACAAAAACATTGAAATAGTTAGTAGGTCAACTTACAACAAATAATAACTTATTAATTAACATTGTTCAGAAATTTGCCGGATTTTTTTTTAAAATCCATATTTAAAGTATAAATTTTTTCCGAATGACTCAAAACATTTGATGGTGGAAAAATACAATTAAATTTAAAAAAATATATATATATATTTTTGCACTTTAAAAGCTTCTTTATGACTTCAGCTCAGTGCTTATCAAATAGAATTATTTGTTTGTAAAATTGTTATAAATACACTTCTGCGTAACATCCATCCATCCATTTTCTACCGCTTGTTTCGTTTGGGGTCACAGGCATGCTGGAGCCTACCTTAGCTGCATTTGGTAACATTGTATCCTCATTAACATTGAAGAAAACACAATTTGAAAAAAATATTTAGTAGGTTAACTTCCAACAATTAATAACTTATTTATTAACATTCTTCATAAATTTGCCTGAAAAAAAAAATCCTTATTTAAAGTATAACATTTTTTCGAATGACTTAAACCATTTGATGTTGGAAAAATACAATTAATAAAAACATTTTAAAAATTATGATTTTTGCACTTTAAAAACGTCTTTATAACGTCAGCTCAGTGCTTATCAAATAGAATCATTTGTAAAACTGTTATAAATACACCTGTGCGTAACATCCATCCATCCATTTTCTTCCGCTTGTCCCGTTTGGAGTCGCGGGCGTGCTGGAGCCTCTTTCGGCTGCATTTGGTAACATTGTATCCTCATTAACATTGAAGAAAACACAATTTAAATAAAATATTTAGTAGGTCAACTTTCAACAAATAATAAGTTATTTATTAACAATGTTCATATAATTGCCTGAAAAAAAAAAAATCCTTATTTAAAGTATAACATTTTTTCGAATGACTTAAACCATTTGATGGTGAAAAATACAATTAGATAAACTCAATAAATAGCAAAAAAAAAATCTAATTGAGCAGCAATATTAACTCAGGAGCAAAATATATTAAACATTTTAACCTACAAGCCAAAAAACGAATAAAATGATTTTTATTATACATTGGAAGTGAGGATTGATGTTGACAATGTAGTGCACAGCTTGTTGAAGTGGGGTTTGAAGCATGATACTGATAAAGTATGTCTCCCGGAGGGTAAGTTCCGCTATTTGAGAAGAACTTCTTCTCTTTGTTAGATGTTGTCATTACTGCCACAAGTGGTGGAAAAGTGTATTACAAGTGAGTACAGCTTTGGCCCGTACGGACCACAGCTGAGAAACACATTATTTTTTTGTCCGCCCCCCAGGGGGCGCTGGGAGTTAAAAAACACTGAAACTGACCAAGGGATGTATGCGTTTTCTTCTCCTCACACTAAAGCACTTTTCCATCTGCCTCACTCTCCTTAGATACCACGGTGACTTTATTGGAAACCCGGGCTTTTATTTTATATCTTACTCTGTGTATTCTATTATAACCTTTATGATGTTGCAGTAGTGGAACCCTTTTATAATGGATTCTGTTGTGTATGAGCTCTTAACATCTTTGACCTCTGAGCCCAAATCTTCTACTATAGAAGGCCCGGATCTTAATCTAATAGTAACACTGAATTTGCAATCTTACTCTAGATTTAAATCATATTCAATAATTATATCTTACAGTTTACAACCATGTCAAATGATATGAAAGCATGTGTTAATCACATACATTATTTATTCAACACATAATTCTAAGGCTTAGGTCAGGCTGATTACAAATATACTTGATGGGAATAAATGACTGAGTACAAATAAATGTACATACAGTTATGTAATGTTAAAGTGAATTAACAATTAATAATACAATACATGTTTCTTAACCAAACTCCAAAACTTTATGTACATTTAAAGCGGCACTAAGTCACTTTTCAACCTTCATCAAATATTTTCATAAGTTTTGGGATGATACATGGACTTACAACGAGTTGAATGACACCTCTGTCATGGCCTGACGGGGTTTGTGTTGCTCTTAGTGGCACTTAGCTACTTTGAGGAAGGTAACAGGAATCCTGCCACGCGAAAAACTACAAATGAGTTGGCGGTCCACTATAAAGTGATGTGGCAGGCCACGTAAATGATTTGGTCGGCCACATAAAATGATTACGTATTACGTGGAGTGGACCGCAATAAAATGACATGGAAGACTACGATAAAATGAAGTCGAGGGGCATTTTAAAATTAATTGGCAGACATTATATTGATGTGGCGGACCACATTAGATGTAGAAAACGTGCTACATAAAAATAAAAGATCGGGCCATTTTAAAATTAAGTGAAGGTCCACAATAAAACGATATGGCGCACTACATAACATTTTGTCGCAGCCCACTTTATGATTATTTGGCATGCCAGGTTAAAATAATGGAATGGAACACATTAAAATGAAATGGTGCACTACTTTAGATGGCGTAGCGGCCCACATGATAGAGCTTTCAATGGTTGACCAAATACTTATTGTCCACCATAATTTACAAATAAATTCTTTATAATTCCTACAATGTGAATTCCTGGATTTTTTTTTTCACATTCTGTCTCTCAGTTGAAGTGTACCTATGATGAAAATTACATACCTCTGTCATCATTTTAAGTGGTAGAACTTGCACAATCGGAGGCTGACTAAATACTTTTTTGCCCCACTGTAAGATGACGTCGCGGCCAAGAATATAATTATTTGGCATACCACATTAAAATAATGGAATGGGCCACATTGAAATGATATGGCGCACTATATAAAATGAAGTTGCGGCCAACATTATAATTATTTGGCATATCACATTAAAATAATGGAATAGGCCACATTGAAATTATATGGTGCGCTACATTAGATGGTGTCGCGGCCCACGTTATAATTATTTGGCATACCACATTTTAAATAATGGAATGGGCCACATTGAAATTATATGGCGCGCTACATTAGATGGCGTCGCGGCCCACGTTATAATTATTTGGCATACCACGTTAAAATAATGGAATGGGCCACATTGAAATGATATGGCGCGCTATATAAAATGACGTTGCGGCCAACATTATAATTATTTGGCATACCACATTAAAATAATGGAATGGGCCACAGTGAAATAATATGGTGCGCTACATTAGAGGGCGTTGCGGCCCACGTTATAATTATTTGGCATGCCACATTAAAATAATGGAATGGGTCAAATTAAAATGGAATGGGCCACAATGAAATGATATGGCGCAATACATTAGATGGCATTGCGGCCCACATTATAATTATTTTGGCATGCCGCCTCAAAATAATGGAATGGGCCACATTGAAATGATATGCTACATTAAATGGCATGGTGCCCTACATTAGATGGCATTGCGGCCCACATTATAATTATTTTGGCATGCCACGTCAAAATAATGGAATGTGCCACATTGAAATGATATGGCGCGCTATATATGATGACGTCGCGGCCAACATAATTATTTGGCATACCACGTTAAAATAATGGAATGGGCCACATTGAAATGCAATGGCCCCCTACATTAGTTGGCATTGCGGCCCACATTATAATTATTTTGCATGCCTTGAGTTTGACAGCTGTGCGTTAAATAAAATAAAACTTCGATTAAAAAAGTGTACAATTTACAGTAATGAGGTGCAGGGGTGGGGAGGCCTGCTTTAATAATCCTTGTTTATCTGGTGTCTGCAGCCTTGTCTGCTTGGCTTCCTCCTCAAAGAAGCCTCCAGCGTCTATACCACATTTTTAAGGAGGTCTGTGGCCATTGTTTTGTGAAGCACATCCACACAAAAGTGAGCAGCCAAGCAGACATGGAAATTACAAGTCTGGCTGGCCAAGACAAATGGTGGACAGCAGGAATAACACCAGCACAACCTATGATGGATGACACTTTGTTGGCTAGGAAAATGTATGTCTAGATGCATGCAGTATTTACTGCAGATACCTTCTTTTCCTATAAGCATACATGAAATGTACTTCCATAAGCAGTATTTACAAGTATTTGGCCGACTTGTCAGCTTGGTTTTGGTTTGTTGTCATGTTGGTTGACCTGTCAGGTGTCAGCCCGGGCCGACCCTCACACCGTGCCATGGTTTCCTTCGCCCTCCTTCATGTGGGAGTGGAGTACTGCTGGCTCTCAGTTGACTGTGGGTTCCGTGGCTGGATTGCTTATGTATGGATTTCTCTGTTTATATATGTGTGTATATATATATATATATATATATATAAATGTAGATATAGATATATTATATGTGTGTGTATGTATGTAATTAAGTTAATAAGTAAGTAAGTTGAAAAACCCTGCCCTAGTGTGTGAGTGTGAATGTTGTCTGTCTATCTGTGTTGGTCCTGCAATGAGGTCGCGACTTGTCCAGGGTGTACCCCACCTTCCGCCCGATTGTATCTGAGATAGGCGCCAGCGACCCCAAAAGGGAATAAGCGGTAGAAAATGGATGGATGGATGGATGGAAAAACCTTTTGGGGTGTCACCATTTAGTGGTCAATTGTATGGAATATGTACTGTACTGTGCAATCTACTAATAAGTTTCAATCAATCCATCAATTATTGTTATTCATAAAAATATATGTACAGTATGTGTGTGTATATACAGTGGGGCAAAAAAGTATTTAGTCAGCCACCGATTGTGCAAGTTCTCCCACTTACACGGATGACAGAGGTCTGTAATTTTCATCACAGGTACACTTCAACTGTGAGAGGCAGAATGTGAAAAAAAATCCAGGAATTTACATTGTAGGAATTTTAAAGAATTTATTTGTAAATTATAGTGGAAAATAAGTTTTTTGACACTTTAAACAAGGAGGATCTCTGGCTCTCACAGACCTGCAACTTCTTCTTTAAGAAGCTCTTCTGTCCTCCACTCGTTACCTGTATTAATGGGACCTGTTTGAACTTGTGATCTGTATAAAAGACACCTGTCCACTACCTCAAACAGTCAACTCCAAACTCCACTATGTCGAAGACCAAAGAGCTGTCAAAGGACACCAGGAAAAGAATTGTAGACCTGCACCAGACTGGGAAGAGTGAATCTACAATAGGCAAGCAGCTTGGTGTGAAAAAATCAACTGTGGGAGCAATTATCAGAAAATGGAAGACGTACAAGACCACTGTTAATCTCCCTCGATCTGAGGCTCCACGCAAGATCTCATCCCGTGGGGTCAAAATGATCATGAGAACGGTGAGCAAAAATCCCAGAACCACACGGGGGGACCTGGTGAATGATCTGCAGAGAGCTGGAACCAAAGTAAAAAAGGTTACCATCTGTAACACACTACGGTGACAGGGAATCAAATCCTGCAATGCCAGACGTGTCCCCCTGCTAAACCAGTGCATGTCCAGGCCTGTCTGAAGTTTGCCGGAGAGCACATGGATGATACAGCATAGGATTGGGAGAATGTCATGGGGTCGGATGAAACCAAAATAGAACTTTTTGGTATAAACTCAACTCATCGTGTTTGGAGAAAGAAGAATACTGAGTTGCATCCCAAGAACACCATACCAACTGTGAAGCATGGGGGTGGAAAAGTAAATGATAAATAAACGATAAATGGGTTGTACTTGTATAGCGCTTTTCTACCTTCAAGGTACTCAAAGCGCTTTGACACTACTTCCACATTTACCCATTCACACACATATTCACACACTAATGGAGGGAGCTGCCATGCAAGGCGCTAACCAGCACCCATCAGGAGCAAGGGTGAAGTATCTTGCTCAGGACACAATGGACGTGACGAGGTTGATACTAGGTGTGGATTGAACCAGGGACCCTCGGGTTGCGCACGGCCACTCTCTCACTGCGCCACGCCGTCCCCTCATCACATCATGCTTTGGGGCTGTTTTTCTGCTAAGGGGACAGGACAATTGATCCGTGTTATGGAAAGAATGAATGGGGCCATGTATCGTGAGATTAAACCTCCTTCCATCAGTGAGAGCTTTGAATGGTTGACCAAATACTTATTTTCCACCATAATTTACAAATAAATTCTTTAAAATTCCTAAAATGTGAATTCCTGGATTTTTTTTTCACAATCTGTATCTCACAGTTGAAGTGTACCTATGATGAAAATTACAGACCTCTTTCATCATTTCAAGTGGGAGAACTTGCACAATCGGTGGCTGACTAAATACTTTTTTGCCCCACTGTGTGTGTGTGTGTGTGTGTGTGTGTGTGTGTGTGTGTATATATGTATGTATATATATATATATATATATATATATATATATATATATATATATATATGTATATATATATATATATATATATATATCCCATCCATCCATCCATTTTCTACCGCTTATTCCCTTTCGGGGTCGCGGGGGGCGCTGGCGCCTATCTCAGCTACAATCGGGCGGAAGGCGGGGTACACCCTGGGCAAGTCGCCACCTCATCGCAGGGCCAACACAGATAGACAGACAACATTCACACTCACATTCACACACTAGGGCCAATTTAGTGTTGCCAATCAACCTATCCCATATATATATATATATATATATATATATATATATATATATATATATATATATATATATATATATATATATATATGTATGTATAGTTACAGTTATATATACATACGTGTGTGTGTGTGTGTGTGTGTGTGTGTGTGCATATATCAGAACATATATATATATATATATACATACGTGTGTGTGTGTATGTATGGATGGGTGTATGTGTACGTGTATTTGTGTTTATGTATATGTATATATTTATATATACATATGTATATGAATATATTTATATATTATATATACTGTATGTATGTGTATATATATATATATATATATATATATATATATATATATATATATATATATATATATATATATATATATATATATATATATATATATATATACATATATGTACAGGGCTTCACGGTGGCGGAGGGGTTAGTGCGTCTGCCTTACAATACGAAGTTCCTGCAGTCCTGGGTTCAAATCCAGGCTCGGGATCTTTCTGTGTTGAATTTGCATGTTCTCTCCTTGAATGCTTGGTTTTCCCCCTGGGTACTCCGGCTTCCTCCCACCTCCAAAGACATGCACCTGGGGATAGGTTGATTGGCAACACTAAATTGGCCCTAGTATTTAAATGTGAGTGTGAATGTGAATGTTGTCTGTCTATCTGTGTTGGTCCTGCGATAAGGTGGCGACCTGTCAAGGGTGTAGCCTGCCTTCCACCCGATTGTAGCTTAGATAGGCGCCAGCGCCCCCCGCGACCCCAAAATGGAATAATCGGTAGAAAATGGATGGATAAATATATATATCCATCCATCCATTTTCTACCGCTTATTCCCTTTTGGGGTCATATATATATGAACCTGAACCTTGGTATTTACCGTGATGACGGACTGGCAGTGTGCCGCGCCTCGCCAAGGAGCAGCGAGAACACCAAGAAGTGCATATGCCAAATCTTCAAAGAAAACGGCCTACGGATCACGATTGAAGCCAACAAGCAAACCGTCAACTTCCTCGACGTCACTTTCAACCTGAGAAATAACAGCTACCAACCATTCACGAAACCCAACACAACACTCCAATACGTGCACCACGACAGCAACCACCCACCCACCACCACGAAAAGAATACCTACCGGAATTAATAAAAGGCTATCGATGCTGTCATCCAGCAAAGCTGAATTCGACCAAGCAACCCCCCCGTACCAGAAAGCACTTGATGAAAGCGGATACAACTTCACCCTCACCTATGAACCCACTCCAGGAAACCAACCAAAAAAGAGCAGAAAACGAAACAACATCATCTGGTACAATCCGCCATTCAGCAAAGACGTCTCAACCAACATCGGCCGCAAGTTCCTCACTCTGATCGACAAACACTTCCCCAAAGGCAACACCCTAAGAAAAATATTCAACAAGAACAACATTAAATTGAGCTACAGCTGTATGAATAGCATGCAACAAATCATTTCAAACCACAACAAAGCAATTGCAAAAGGACTGCCTACCCCCAGACTAAACGACTCTGAAACCAATAATGAATGTAACTGTCGCAAGAAACCTGATTGCCCTCTCAACGGAAGGTGCTTACAGACATCAGTCGTTTACCAAGCAAAGGTAATACGCAAGGACATTAACACATCCGACACGTACGTAGGATTAACCGAAGGAGCGTTCAAAACAAGATGGAATAATCACAACGCCTCCTTTAGAAACCAGACTTTGCAGAATTCTACAGAACTCAGCAAACACATTTGGAACCTCAAAGACACTAATGTTGAATATTCAATAACATGGCAAATTCTTGCATCCAGCTCACCTTACAACAGTGGTAATAAAAGATGCAACCTATGCTTAAAAGAGAAACTGTTTATTATATATCATCCAGATCTATCATCTCTCAACAAGCGCAGTGAAATCATTTCAACATGCCGCCATAGACGGAAACACCTCCTAGGTAACACATGAGCCAATCACCACACCCTACGCCTGCTTGTACCCACCCACTCTGTGCTCTACATAAACCATTGTATGTGAATGCTTCCATTAAAATCTCCTGATGATTGAGGGAACCCCTCATGAAACAGATCTGTAGAGATGAAGTAGTCTTGTGATTTTTTTCTCACACCTACATATATATATATATATATATATATATATATATATATATATATATATATATATATATATATATATATATATATATATATATATATATATATATATATATATATATATATATATATATATATATACTTATATATACATACGTGTGTGTGTGTGTATGTGTGTTTGTGCGTATGTACATATGTATGTGTGTATGTATGTATATATAAATATATACATACATATATGTATATATATATGAATACATATTTGTATATGTATGTATATGTACAAACCCCGTTTCCATATGAGTGGGGAAATTGTGTTGGATGTAAATATAAACAGAATACAATGATTTGCAAATCATTTTCAACCCATCCCATATTCAGTTGATTATTCTACAAAGACAACATATTTGATGTTAAAACTGATAAACATTTTTTTTTGTTTAAATAATTATTAACTTTAGAATTTGATGCCAGCAACACGTGACAAATAAGTTGGGAAAGGTAGCAATAAATACTGATAAAGTTGAGGAATAATCATCAAACACCTATTTGGAACATCCCACGGGTGTGCAGGCTAACTGGGAACAGATTGGTGCCATGATTGGGTATAAAAGCAGCTTCCATGAAATGCTAAGTAATTCACAAACAAGGATGGACGAGGGACACCAATTTGTAAGAAAATTGTCGAAAAGTTTTAGAACATTTTTCAACGAGCTATTGCAAGGATATTAGGGATTTTACCATCTACTGTCCGTAAAATCATCAAAAGGTTCAGAGAGTCTGGAGAAATCACTGCACGGAAGCGATGATATTACGGACCTTTGATCCCTCAGGCGGTACTGCATCAAAAACCGACATCAGTGTGTAAACGATATCACCACATGGGCTCAGGAACATTTCAGAAAACCACTGTCAGTAACTACCTTTGGTCGCTACATCTGTAAATGCAAGTTAAAACTCTACTATGCAAAGCGAAAGCCATTTATCAACAACACCCAGGAACGCCGCCGGCTTCGCTGGGCCCGAGCTCATCTAAGATGGACCGATGCAAAGTGGAAAAGTGTTCTGACGAGTCGACATTTCAAATTATATTTGGAAACTGTGGACGTGGTGTCCTATGGAACAAAGACGAAAATAACCATCCAGATTGTTATAGGCGTTAAGTTCAAAAGCCAGCATCTGTGAAGGTATGGGGGTGTATTAGTGCCCAAGGCATGGGTAACTTACACATCTGTGAAGGCACCATTAATGCTGAATGGTCCATACAGGTTTTGGAACAACATATGTCGTCATCCAAGCAACGTTATCATGGATGCCCCTGCTTATTTCAGCAAAACAATGCCAAGCGACATGTTACAACAGCGTGGCTTTGTAGTAGAAGAGTGCGGGTACTTTCCTGGCCCGCCTGCAGTCCAGACATGTCTCCCATCGAAAATGTGTGGCATATTATGAAGCGTAAAATACGACAACAAGACCCCGGACTGTTGAACATCTTAAGCTGTACATCAAGCAAGAATGGAAAAGAATTCCACTTTCAAAGCTTCAACAATTAGTTTCCCCAGTTCCCAAACGTTTATTGAGTGTTGTTAAAATAAAAGGTGATGTAACACAGTGGTGAACATGCCCTTTCCCAACTACTTTGGTACGTGTTGCAGCCATGACATTCTAAGTTAATTATTATTTGCAAAAAAAAAAAAAAAGTTAATGAATTTGAACGTCAAATATCTTGTCTTTGTAGTGCATTCATTAGAATATGGGTTGAAAAGGATTTGCAATTTATTGTATTCCGTTTATATTTACATCTAACACAATTTCCCAACTCATATGGAAACGGGGTTTGTATGTATGTATATATATGTATGTATGTGTGTGTATATATATATATATATATATATATATATATATATATATATGGCTTCACGGTGGCAGAGGGGTTAGTGCGTCTGCATCACAATACGAAGGTCCTGCATATATATATATATATATATATATATATATATATATATGGCTTCACGGTGGCAGAGGGGTTAGTGCGTCTGCATCACAATACGAAGGTCCTGCAGTCCTGGGTTCAATTCCAGGCTGAGGATCTTTCTGTGTGGAGTTTGCATGTTCTCCCCGTGAATGCGTGGGTTCCCTCCGGGTACTCCGGCTTCCTCCCACTTCCAAAGACATGCACCTGGGGATAGTTTGATTGGCAACAATAAATTGGCCTTAGTGTGTGAATGTGAGTGTGAGTGTTGTCTGTCTATCTGTGTTGGCCCTGCGATGAGGTGGCGACTTGTCCAGGGTGTACCCCGCCTTCCGCCCGATTGTAGCTGAGATAGGCGCCAGCGCCCCCCGTGACCCCGAAAGGGAATAAGCGGTAAAAAATGGATGGATGGATGGATATATTAGAGATGTCCCGATCCAGGTTTTTGTTCTTCCGATCCGATACCGATATTGTTTTTGCACTTCCGATCCGATACCGATACTGGCCTATCCGAGCATGTATTAAAGTTTAAAGTTATTTAGCCTACTTAGTTGTCAGATTCATGCTGGAAAGGATTTTAGTACTCTTGATAATAACTAGCCAGCTGAATTAGGTGAGTTTAAATAATACACAATAGTTGGTATTCAAGGATAAACACAAAATATCAAAAATTATACATGACAAACAGAAATGGCATCATTAAACAGTAAAAAAGTGAACAGTATAAAGTGCAAATAATGCTGTAAACATTATTTAAAAAAGCAAAACACACAAACAACCTGAGTGGGATAAAATGTCTATAACTCAGCATCAATACTTGCTCTTGAACAAGTCTAAACTTTAAAAAAAATATCTACACACTCCCTTCAATTGTTTGCCGCAGTCGGGGGGTGGGGGGGGGGGGGGGGCAAACAATTGAAGTCCAAGCATAATGGGGAGATTCTTTCTAACAAAGACGAGCACTTCAAGATGTTCAGGTGTCAGCCTGCTCCTGTGTTCATCTGTCATGAGTGCTAAAAAGCCTCTCACTCGCAAGAGTCATTAAAATGTCTAACAACTTTACCACCACGCTTGACTTTATTGTGGCATATTTTGTACTCCACCTCTTTATCTTTTTCGTTTTGTAAGGTAAAATAATCCCACACAGCTGACATTTTTACCGTAACTTTCAATTCACACGGCCTTCTGAACAGTTAGAACACAGACCTTTGGATGTTTTGAAGTTGTGCTGGAAAATGCCGAACGGAGATTAGGGATCAGCAGAAGAGTGGAATGTATTATTTAAATCGGCGCGTTGGAAAACACGGACAGGAGTATTTTTTAAAACTGGATCTAGATCGGCATTTTCCCATGCCTTGCCGATACACATTTTTTGGCAAATATCGGACAACCCTAATATATATATATATATATATATATATATATTTAGGGGGGGACTCTCGGGGGCCTGCTTGCCCCGCAGGTGTCAGCATCTCGGGCTGCTGCAGCAATGCGTCTTGTCTGGGGCCCCTGGGTCCCGCCGCACACTTCCTCTCAGATGCCCAAAGTGGTTGAGGCCTGCTGTGTCCCATCCTGACACCTCGGTGGGTTGCGTGGTCTTCTGCGGTGTTGCACGGCGGCCAGCTGCCGGGGTCGTGTTATTGTGTGTCGGCGTATCTGTGATCTCCTTCTTTCCTTTTTCCCCTTCCTCGTTGGGGGCCCTCCAGGTGGGGCGAGTGGTTCCCGGGCGGTCCTGCTTTAGCTGGCTTGGGTGTGGCATCCCGTCCTTTTGCCTGCGTGGGGCATAGGATATGTCTCTTTCTGGCTGGCGAGGGGCTGGCTGTCTCCGGCTTTTCCCGTGCCTTGTCCTCTGTCTATGCCCTGCCGCTGGCCTGCCCGGAGGCACAGTGGGCCTGGCTCTTGGAATCCTATCGTGGGCCGGTGGTCCCTTGTTCCCTGGGCACCGCACCTGCTGTTTCGGGTCGGTGGCTGGGGCCGTACTTTGGCTCCTGCACAAACCCGGTGAGACAAATATATTGTACATACTAACACACATACACACAATCATTCATACATATGTACATACATATGTGCATTCATTCAAACATACACGCACACATAGGTACATAGGCTCGTGCATACATACACAAATGCAGTACATACATACATACTCAGGGTACATGTATCCAGGCGCACATTCACTGTATATAACACTATAACAATCTACAAGGTTAATATAGTTGGCTTCTCTTTCTTCTCTTCCATTTATCTGCTTTCTTTTGTATTTTAAATTATCATTACATTTATGTAGTTACCGACGTCCCACAGGGTGTGAGTTTTCCTTGCCCTTATGTGAGCCTACCGAGGATGTCGTAGTGGTTTGTGTTGTGGTTTGTGCAGCCCTTTGAGACACTAGTGATTTAGGGCTATATAAGTAAACATTGATTGATTGATTGATGTATTTTTGCATTTGAAACAATTGTATTGTTGATAATAGAGGTCATTATTATTATTATTATTATTTATTATCAATAGCGCTATTTCTATTGGTATTTATATTGCTCCATAAGAGGCATACATGAAATGTACTTCTATAAGCAGTATTTACTTCAGATACATCCACACTTGACCCGTATGTCACATACCAAGCTGACAAACCATAAAGATAGGCAACATTCATATTCTGGTATATGTTTGCATGAACCCGTGCAGCCTTGGCCGGCGCGTGTTTGCTTTTGGTTGCCAAGTGCCAGATTGTGCTCCCTGAATAGCGGCGGCTGTGGCGGGACGCTCCGACTAACTGAGCCCTGCGGCGTAATGAGCGTGCCCCGTGTCACTTGATTAGTAGCTTGTGTGCCACACTTTGGGGTTTGTGGGGGGGGGGGATGATAGCAAGGGCACAGCTGGCATCCTTGAACCTGCAGGGCCTCCACTAAAATACAGAACTGCTGCGACAGGACTTTTATGGACTGAAGACTTTGCAGGTGAGTCACATGTAGGGACAGGTACAGAATCTGCTAGTTCTCTGGAACAGAACCAATCCAGTCACAGGTTGTTTTGATAGCTTGCAGTTGGCACTCCAACAGTACTTAGAACACAATCAGCCACAGTACCGCTAGGTTAGGATTGTAAACAAAATGTGTTTAACGATTCTTAATCGATTCATTTTTTTGTAATTTTTTTTTGTACATTTTCCCAGAAAAGGGCTAGTGTGGGATACTTCTTGTATTTGAATTTATTAAATGTTTGGATAGAATCTTATTTAAAAAAAGCCGTTTTCTTAGTAATAATAAGCATTTGTCAGAGCTGTTTATCTACGATATTGAGGAATGTAGTTAATAATAGAACTGGCACCAATGTTATTAATGTGTGTGTGTGTGTATATATATATATATATATATATATATATATATATATATATATATATATATATGTATATATATATACATCCATCCACCCATTTTCTACCGCTTGTCCCGTATACATGTATATTTTTTTACATGTATATATGTATTGATATAAACATACATACATACATATATACATATATGTATATATATATATATATATATATATATATATATGTATATACATACATGTATATATATATGTACATATACGTATATATATATATACTGTATGTATGTGTATATATATATATATATTGATATATATATACACACACACATGTATTTTAAAATGTATTTTTCAGACTATAGGGCGCACTGGTATATAAGCCGCACCCACTGAATTTTAGGAGATAACATATTTTTCCATATTTATATATATATATATATATATATATATATATATATATTTGGATTTATCAGAATAAATCCAAATCAAGCTATTTTTTTGGAGCACTTTATCTCAATATGTTTGTTGCATCATCAGATAATATTACTGTTGGCCTAGATGCATTTTTATATAAAAAAGAACAAATATCTTTAGTAAGAAAAATTAATTGTATTCAAATTGCATCTTTGTCCGATTGTTGTTGTTTTTTATTTGAAATTATACAAGCGATTGTATTAATCATGATTAATCCAAATTCAAATTTGTGATTAATGATGATTAATCTGCATTCAAGATTGTTATTAATCATTATTAAACCAAATACAAGATTGAGATTAATCATGATTAATCCACATCCAAAAATCTGATTAATCAGATTTTTTGACAGCGCTTCTTATTCCACAATTGATTATGCATTTATTATTTATATTTTAAACACAATGATAACTTGCTTTGAAATTATAAACCAGGGCGACAAGCAAATTAAGATTTTTATTTTATTTTATTTTAGACAAAAACACGTTTTGGACTACATGTTTATGTAATAATAATATACATTAATATAATGTTTGTTGCATTCAAAATTGTGATTAATTATGAATATTCTGTATTCAAAATTGTGATTAATTATGATTAATCCACGTTCACAATTGTGATTAATCATGATTAATTGCTTTCAAAATGGTGATTAATCAGATTTTTTTGACAGCCCTAATGATTACATAATTGCTTATGCATGTATTTATATTTTAAACACAATGATAACTTGCTTTGAAATCTTGAACCAGGGTGACAAGAAAATTATATTATTTTATTTTATTTTAGACCAAAAAGTTTTGGACTATATGTTAACATATAACAACAATAAACATTAATATTATGTTTGTTGCATGATCAGATCATATTAAAGTAAAAACAAAACAAAAAAAGATGTGATTTTTACGTCCAAATGAAAAGTTAGTGAGAAAAATGAAGTGGACTCCCATTATTTCCGGGATTTGGCAGGCCACGTAAAACCATGTGTCGGACCAGATCTGGCCCCCCGGGCCCATTTTGATGATTTAATTTCATTCAACAATGATTATTCAACCAACCCCGCTGGACCTTGGATTCAGGATGATACAGTTTAGTGTCCTCCAAAAACATCAACGGCAAACTGAAGTCCCTGGTCTCTTTACTCGGCTTACAGACCTCATCGGGCCACTCGGGACAGTGACGTAGGAGAAGCCAGAATAATGATTGATGGCCGCGACCACGGAGCGTCCTGGGAGAAACGTGATTATGTAACCAGACGGCACACGGACCCAGATGAACGAAGCCAAGAACATTTTTGGGGGCTGAGTGGATTCTTGGATTGAGTGCCAAGAGCGTGTAGGAGTTTCTGTGGCCGTCCCCCTTGACAAGAGCGAGCCAATCAGAAGACCCCTCGCCGGCTGACAAGAGTATATAATGGACCTCGCGGCAGGACGGCAGGAGCAGAACAATCCACCATCTTGCCAAGAGCCCAAAGAGAAGACCTCGCCTAAGACGCCATGAAGACTCTGGTCATCCTCGCTCTCTGCGCTCTGCTCTCGGTGTGCTGGTCCACAGGAGGTGAGAAATATCTGCCAAGGTCTCCCTGAAGGAACCTCCTTCTCATTCCTTTGACTTGTCTGTCCTCCCAACAGTCGTTGAGGACCAAGTTCACGCCGAGCAAGACGGGGACCACTCGGACCACACCGATGACAACGCCGTAGCTGAGGACCTCGTCGACGTCGGAGACAACGGCGACAACAGCGACTCCTCAGCATCCAACTCATCCTCAGACTCATCCTCAGACTCCTCTGATTCAGACTCAGATTCTGATTCAGACTCCAACTCTGACTCCACATCAGATTCTTCCTCCTCCCCCTCCTCCTCCTCCTCCTCGTCATCCTCATCCGAGTCAGCCAATACCGAAGGTAAACCGCCCGCACCTTTTCCTCTCAAACCGGTTGTACCAGAGACAGCAAGGACTTTGCTCCGGTCCACAGACTCCCACGTGGTCATGAAGCGGGACCTGGCTGCGGTTTTGCTGAGGAGAAAACGCCAGACCTCAGGAGTCCTCTCCCTGTACCAGCTGGAGAGGTGAGAAGCCTTCCCGACCGGACCAGAAGAGCACCAAGGTAACGCAACGTATCCCTCTTGTCTCCACGCAGCCTGAGAGAGGTGTGCGAGCTCAACACGGGCTGCGACGAGCTGGCCGAGACCCAGGGCATCGTGGCGGCCTACACCGCCTACTACGGACCGCCCCCCTTCTAAGCAGGCCTCTCTTTCAGTCACAATCCAGCCGGAGGTCGCAGATCTTTGCACAAGCCAGCCGCTTTCAGGACCTCTCCACGGACCTCCAGAGATGTCGAAATGAATCTTTACTGGTGCTACCAATGTATCGTCACGATTGTACCGCTGTATTTCTTCTTCTGAGGTCAGCTCCGGGCTGTGAAGTGTGTGCCCGGGTGCCCGCGAACAAACTGCAGCGGATGTAACCACACGTCGCCTCTGGATTTGAAAGAAATAAATTATTTTGTTTGTCCGACTTTGTTCTGCTGTGCTCTTTTTCGCCATCAGATGTCAGTGTGTCTCACATACACGCCTGGTATAATCATTAACTCTGATATCAGTAAGAAGGCTGTATAATGATCATACTTCCAAGTTGATCCAGTTTTTTTTTTTTACCACCTATTAATAAGATGATAGCTCTGTAGTAACATTTCCAGGCAATGTCCAACAATGACTATACTGCCTGTGCTATTTAGGACTTCAATTACAGCAGGGGTGTCCAAAGTGCGGGCTGGGGGCCATTTGCGGCCCGCAGCTAATTGTTTACCGGCCCCCCACACATTCTGGTAATGCTATTGCAAAAATAAAAAAGAACATTAAAATATTGGGATGAGATGAAATCTATCGAGAAAAAGTTGCAATGCTGTCACAAAGCTACCATGCAGGCTGTTTTTTTTTTCTTTTGTCTTTATTTTACCATGTAAAAACCATCTTTACCATGAATTGATTAACGTGGACCTCGAATTAAACAAGTTGAAAAACCTATTGGGGTGATACCATTTAGTGGTCAATTGTACGGAATATGTACTGTACTGTGCAATCTACTAATTACAAGTTTCAATCAATCAATTATTTATTTGTAATTTTTTTGCCATTGCTACAAAAAAAATAATAATGACAAAAAAATCCTTGTTATAATGAATTATTTTCAAAGCTCCAATTAGTTCAAAAATTTCACTTTAAAATGTTTTATGTGGTAAATATTGCATATATTGTGCAGTTGCCATATAAAAACAAAGTTTTATTTGACAAAAGAGCATAAAACAAACAAAATAATAGTTAAAATGTAAAATCGACAGATATATCTGAAGTTGATCTTGTAACTTAAGTGTTGAAAGTTAAAAAAAAACCTTAAGAAAAATGTATCACTTTCTGAGTGGGGCACCTTTTGCATCCCAAATATATTTAGTGGTATTTTATGTATCTTTTCTCTGTTTTTACTCAAAAATAATAAATAATTAAAATCAATGGTGTCCTGCATTATTGATCTTTTAGGGCTCTAATTACTAAATACTGCATATTTCAGTTTTACTATTAAAAAAACAAAGATGTTTTTGACTGAAATGCCATAAAACCTTTTTTTTTAAGTTGATAAAGAGATTTACTGTAAGTGTTAAATAAAAAATAACAATAAAAATTTGACTTATTTTTAACATTTTATTAACTGAGACCCTTTATGGTCCCCGGGACTCCTAAAGGTAAAATATTTTTTTTAAATCCATATATTTTGTTATGGTTTGAAAATGAAAAGTATCTAAATTGCCCCCGCATGCTTTAATTTTTCCATGTGTGGCCATCATTGGAAAAAGTTTGGACACCCCTGACTTACAGGAACTATTTTATACTTATCAAATATTGAGAAAACACAAATAATATTCTTTATTTATTTATTTATTTGCCTACTTAGACTAAAATTTCTCAATTTAATAGTTATTTCTTTTTTATATGAGTAATATTCTAATGTTACTTTTCAAGACTGATGTATTTGTTTAAAACAAAAAACTCCTACAATTCAGAAAGGCATTCAACGATAATTTAATTGTTTGATAAATATAACAAAAATATATGAAATACGAGTAGATAAAATGTCTCTTAGTGACAAGTCATCAATTGTACTAATAATAATATAATGATAACACATTCTTAATATTCAAAAAACGTTTTAAATGTTTTAAATATTTAAGATACATTAACAAACAGTTAACATTATAGTTGTAATATTTATCTTCATGTCACACTCATTTATCTACATGAATACATGTTTTAACATATTTTTTTTAATGTCAAAACATTTCCTATGACTTTTATTGGAGTCTGAGCAAAGAAAGACTATGTCTGTCATGAATTGATAGACGTGGACCCCGACTAAAACAAGTTGAAAAACATATTGGGGTGTTACCATTTACTGGTCAATTGTACGGAATATGTACTGTACTGTGCAATCTACTAATAAAAGTTTCAATCAATTCCAAACAGAGCACAGCTCAAGGTGTCCCTCTGCTGGACATTCTGCAGACTTCAGTCACCGTCTGCAAACTCCCGATGAATGACTTATGTCAATCGTTATTTTGTATATCTGACTTCCTGTTGATAAACTACTTTTACTACTTTTGCTGTAGCACAAAACATCTTTTACAAGTGGTCCAGTTTGACTTCCTATAATCACTACATTTTAATACATGTCATACATTTTAAAAACAAGTGGGATGCCCCCCGCGACCTGAAAGGAGTAAGCGGTAGTAAAATGGATGGATGGATGGGATGCACTTGAGTGTGAAACAATTTGGATTATGACAATGGATAAGATTAACATGTTCCTGTGTGTGTGTGTGTGTGTGTGTGTGTGTGTGTGTGTGTGTGTGTGTGTGTGTGTGTGTGTGTGTGTGTGTGTGTGTGTGTGTGTGTGTGTGTGTGTGTGTGTGTGTGTGTGTGTGTGTGTGAAGCTTTAATGCTAATGAGTGAGTCAGCGACAGTTAAAACAGTTTATTTAGACGTAACTTAATCTCAATATATTCTTTGAATATAATTACCAGTTGTTATGGTTACAAAATGATAGACACACCTTAGAATGATGTGTTGTTGTTGATTTTTTTTTTACAGTGAACAAAAATTCTGAGATCCAAGCGATGAAGGTTGATGACAATGTTGCTAATGTCGATATGGTCTGTCATTCTGGAGACTCTCCTCGGGGATTAGTTGAAAACATGAATATTATCAAATGTTGTCCATGCCATCCCAATATCAGGGGTGTCCAAAGTGTGGCCCTGGGGTCAATGCACATTCTGAAATACTTATTTTGTTTTTAAACCTAAAAGAAAGTGGAATAAAGGACCCAACAGGTTGACTCTAAAGTGTTTCTTTAAAACTGGCAGTGCTGTAATATTGAATCAAAATGAATGCTGTCATGGATAATTGACCTGTTAAAGGCTGCAATTACTTCATATCAAATATTCCATTTTTAAGTCTTTTTAAGTGAGAATATTGCATAGTTCATGTTTGCCATATAAAAACTCAAGTTTTCTTTGAGAAAAAATGCAATAAACACAAGTGGAAAAAACATTTAAAGATGTATAAACAAGGTATGGATGATAAATAATGTATTACTGATTTTTTTTTCAAACTGTTGCTGTTAAAAAAACAAAACAAATGAATCAAAATTAATGTTGCTATGAATTATTGGCCCATTGAAGTGACTCCATGTCAAATATTCCACTTTGTAGCATGTGTAAGTGAGAATATTGCATGTTTTGTGTTTGCCATATGAAAAACTATGTTTTCTTGGACAAAAAGTGCAATAAAAACAAGTGATATAACGTTTAAAGATGTGTAATCAAGGTTTAGATTATAAATAATGTATTACTGATTTTTTTTTTTCAACATGTCGCTGTTCAAAAAAAAAATGAATCAAAATGAATGTTGCTATGAATTATTGGCCTATTGAAGTGACTTTGCATCAAATATTCCACTTTGCAGTATTTTGGTTGAAAACATTGCATATTTTGTGATATAAAAAAACAAAGCTTTCGTTGACAAAAAGTGCTATAAACACAGGTGAAAAAAACGTATAATCAACGGATAGATCATAACTAATGTGTGACCTATTTTTCACACTTTTATGAGAATGAAAATTTTAGGAACATTTTCATGGGATTTTTTTTTTTTTTTTTTTCAAAACTGTCACCCTGTTCGTAAAATAACAATGAATCAGAATTAATGTTGCTATGAATTATTGGCCGATTGAAGTGACTTTGCATCAAATATTCCACTTTGAAGTATTTTGTGACTAAAAGAGCAGTAGACAAAAATTAAAATAAGAAAAACATTTAGTCAACACATAGATGGGAAGATGATCTACAGATTTAAGCGTTGAAAGTAAAACAAAAATATATATATTTGCGGCCATTTTGGATCCACAATATTTTTTTTTTCTAGAAACTGTCATTGTTTAAAAAATAGCAGAATAAAGGCTCCAATTACTTCACATCAAATATTATTACACTCAGAATATTTTTGGGGGTAAAATACTGCATATTTTGTTTTTGCCATAAAACGCGGGTTTTGACAAAAAAGGCATACAAATAATTATTAATAATAACTTTATATTGACTGACCCAAAGTAGATTTAGAGAAGTGATCGTCAAACTGTTGTACCAGTAACATAATTGGACGAAGGCTCCATCGAGTGGTACGCCAGAAAATTGCATAATTAAATATCATAACTAACAGTTGTATTTTCCCACATTCAAACACAGTGTTACTGTTCAAACTGTGTGTAATATTACAAAAAAACCTCTGGCTAGTTTTTAACGAATACTTAGGCCTACTAGAATACTGCATTTCATCATTGTGTGGCAGTTGGTGAAAAAAGTTTGAGAACCACTAATCTAGAAATTCAAGCGTTGAATATTAAAAAAGAAGAACATTTATTTTTGTTTTGTTGCAACTAAAAGTTGTACACTCTTGTTAAAGCGTGTCATGCTTTTAATTCAACATCGTTACATGTGTTTATGTCGCTATCATGTTGTCAGGGGCAGGTAATACATCTCTTAAAAGTGCATTTTCAATCAAATTTTATAGACCGGAAGTGGCATCGGCCACGCCGAGAGACTTCCGGTGCCGACACTACTTTACGGCGTTTTGAAAAAAAAAATACTTCATCTATATTTTTGTTTAAGGTTGCATCGCCGGTATGTATTAAAAGTTGAACTTTGCAACTTTGTTTTCGTCCGAAATATTGGGAGCTAAATTCACGATTTGAGATTGTGAAAAGAGTTCTTTGTCTTACTCATTAGCGACGATTTCATTCAAGATGGCGTCAGTTGTACAAATTGATATTTGTTATCCTTCTTCATGCCTTGTAAGGTAGTATTACATCATATATGTGCATAACTTATGTGTATATTGACTGTATTGTTTGTCTTTTTAGTTTCACCAAAGTCATCAAACCTGCGGACAAAGCTCCTCGGTCGCCAGAGTCGTGACGTAGGTGTTAAAACCGAAATTCTTTTTAACATTTTTATGACTTCTGGGTCCCCGGGGCCAAACTTGAGGCGAGCCCTAAAAGATTTTTAAAAAAAATCCATATGTTGTACTGGTTTTGAAAATTGAACAAATCAAAATGGCCGCCGCTTGTTTTGATTTTTTGGGAGAAAAAAGTTTGGACACCCCTGCTCGAAAGGATGTGGAGAGGACATAAATACATGTTGCGCAATAATGCAGCCTCAAAGTTTGGTCATTTTCAGAACACTTGCGTCACTTTCTACTGCTTTCTCGCCACACATGGCAGGATTATCGTACGCCTGCGGGCACTCTTGCGCCTCGCTGTCGTCGGCTTGGCAGCATTTGCAGCAGCAGCAGCATTTGGCGGCAACCACGCCCACCAGCCGGTCCCAGGGCTCCAGGGAGTGCGCCCAGAGCGGCAGGAAGTCCCAGGTCCGCAGGCAGGCGGGCAGACACCCGGGCTTCCTTTTCTGGAGCGTGTTGACCACCAGTACGGCCAGCAGCAATGCCAGCAGCGGACAGGCCACGCCCACCAGCACCTGCCAGCCGGCCAGCGACAGGCTGAAGACCAGGAGCGGCAGGATGAAGAAGCAGAACAGGATGTAAACGCCGGCGAACCAGCGGTAGGAGGCGGTGATGTTGCCCAAAGCCTTGGCCAGGCGGATGGGCAGGCGGGTGAAGGGAATGGGGTACCACAGGATGATGCCGGAGATGTTGAACAGGAAGTGCACCAGAGCGATCTGCGGGAAACACGTTAGGAGCCCGGAAGAAAATCACCAAATGCATGCCGGTGGTGAACTTTGACCTGCAGGGCGTTGTCAAGGGTTTCTCCCGGGCTGGCCATGGCTGCCAGGATGGCCGTGGTGGTGGTGCCGATGTTGGAGCCCAGGGACAGCGGGTAGGCCCTCTGGATGCTGATCACGCCGATACCTGCATCCGAGGAACTCGTCACTACGGCTCAAACTGTAGCGTGTCCAAAATGTGGCTTAAGGCCGTGGTCCCCAACCTTTTTGTATCCGCGGACCGGTCAACGCTTAATAATTTGTCCCGCGGCCCGGGGGGTGACCTTTTTTTTTCTTTTTTTTTTTTTTCTTCTTTGTCATGAAAAAGGGACGTTTTTCTAATGAAAAGGGGAGTTTTTTGTGATTGGTGCACTATTTGTAAGTGTATATTGTGTTTTTTATGTTGATTTAATAAAAATAAAAAAATATATATATATTTTTTTTAAATAAAAAATTATTTTGCGGCCCGGTACCAATCGAGCCACGGCCCGGTGGTTGGGGACCACTGGCTTAAGGAATCGAACCCACGGAGTGACCCTGTCTTCGCTTTCACATGTCTGACGTTACAACCGCTTGCAATTCGGGCCCCATCTTGTGGACAACGCAAGTAATTCAGGGTAATGACCAATTTTATCCACGACCCAATCCAAACAAACTTCACCAACTCGTGGTGCAAAAAAACCAACACAGAAAGCCAACACACACGGTCACACGTAACCCAACCTGCTCACTAAACTTTGTGGGTATTATCCAAATAAAAATGTCCACGCAAAACACATCATTTAAAATGACACTCATTTTAAATCCCATACAATGCATGATGGGAAATAAACTCTTGTTTGGCACATTTTAGCTGTTTTTTATATTTCTGATTGATTACAAAACTTTAAGGGAGGCCGTCACGGAAGTAAATAAGGTTGGAGTCACACTTTCACATACTCTTAAAGGGGAACATTATCACAATTTCAGAAGGGTTAAAACCAATAAATATCAGTTCCCAGTGGCTTATTTTGTTTTTCGAAGTTTTTTATTTTTATTTTACCCATCATGAAATATCCCGAAAAAAGGCTTTAAAGTGCCTGATTTTCGCTATCTTTAAATTAATCGTCCATTTTCCTGTGACGTCATTTAGTGATGCCAACATGGCGGATAGCCCAGCAAGATATAGCGACATTAGCTCGAATTCAGACTCGGATTTTAGCGGCTTAAGCGATTCAACAGATTACGCATGTATTGAAACGGATGGTTGGAGTGTGGAGGCAGATAGCGAAAACTAAATTGAAGAAGAAACTGAAGCTATTGAGCGAATAGCTATTGAAGCTATTCTGCGATCACCTTCCAACCAACGATTGAGTGTCGCAGGGTATCCATACATCTCTGTGCCATGTCTGTTGTAGCATTGCCGGTAAAATGTGCAGGAGCAACTTAAATCCTTTGATTGGTAAGTGTTTGTTTGGCATTAAATGTGGGTGGAGCGAAAGGCTGGATGCAAATATAGCTACAAATGTACATACAGCTAACCTAAAAAGCATGTTAGCATCGATTAGCTGGAGGTCATGCCGCGACCAAATATGTCTGATTAGCACAAAAGTCAATAACATCAACAAAACTCACCTTTGTGATTTCGTTGACTTTATCGTTGGAAATGCATCTGCTTTCAGTATCGCAGGGTATCCATACATCTCTGTGCCATGTCTGTTGTAGCATCGCCGGTAAAATGTGCAGACGAGGGACTTTCGGATCTTTTGACACTGGAGCAACTTAAATCCGTTGATTGGTAAGTGTTTGTTTGGCATTAAATGTGGGTGGAGGGAAAGGCTGAATGCAAATATAGCTACAAATGAGGCATAACGATGCAATATGTATATACAGCTAGCCTAAATAGTATGTTAGCATCGATTAGCATGCCGTGCTAATCGATGCACACTCCACATAAGTCAACTTGAATCCGTCCCTGATCGTGTTGTTACACCCTCCGACAACACACCGACGAGGCATGATGTCTCCAAGGTACGGAAAACAGTCGAAAAAATGGAAAAGTCGCCACCTCTGCGATGAGATGGCGACTTGTCCAGGGTGTACCCCGCCTTCCGCCCGATTGTAGCTGAGATAGGCGCCAGCGCCCCCCGCGACCCCAAAAAGGGAATAAGCGGTAGAAAATGGATGGATGGAAAATGGAAAATAACAGAACTGATTTGACTCGATGTTTGTAATGTGTTTGAGAAAATGGCGGCTTGACTACCTAAGTGACGTCACCTTGTGACGTCATTGCCCCGAGAGCGAATAATAAAAAGGCGTTTAATTCACCAAAATTCACCCATTTAAAGTTCGGAAATCGTTAAAAAAAATATATGGTCCTTTTTTCTGCAAGATCAAGGTATATATTGACGCTTACATAGGTCTGGTGATATACATA
>NC_084611.1:49040317-49087817 GCF_033978795.1 Nerophis ophidion | reverse complement strand
GCTTCCGCCATCCTAGTCAATGCCGTTGTGTCCTTGGGCAAGACACTTTACCCACCTGCTCCCAGTGCCACCCACACTGGTTTAAATGTAACTTAGACTTTGGGTTTCACTCTGTAAAGCGCTTTGAGTCACTAGAGAAAAGCGCTATATAAATATAATTCACTTCACTTCACAACAGTCCAGGGTCTCCGCTGTCATGTTTTACGCTTCATAATGCGCCACACATTTTCGATGGGAGACAGGTCTAGACTGCAGGCGGGCCTGGAAAGTACCCGCACTCTTTTTTTACGAAGCCACGCTGTTGTAACACGTGCTGAATGTGGCTTGGCACTGTCTTGCTGAAATAAGCAGGTACGTCCATGAAAAAGATGGCGCTTAGATGGCAGCATATGTTGTTCCAAAACCTGTATGTACCTTTCAGCATTAATGGTGCCTTCACAGATGTGTAAGTTACCCATGCCTTGCGCACTAATGCACGCCCATACCATCACAAATACTGGCTTTTGAACTTTGCGTCGATAACAGTCTGGATGGTTCGCTTCCCCTTTGGTCCGGATGACACGATGTCGAATATTTCCAAAAACAATTAGAAATGTGGAGTCGTCAGACCCCTGCGATGAGGTGGCGACTTGTCCAGGGTGTACCCCGCCTTCAGCCCGATTGTCGCTGAGATAGGCGCCAGCGACCCCAAAAAGGAATAAGCGGTAGAAAATGGATGGATGGACTCGTCAGACTACAGAACACTTTTCCACTTTGCATCAGTCCATCTTAGATGATCTCGAGCCCAGAGAAGACGGCGCCGTTTCTGGATGTTGTTGATAAATGGCTTTCGCTTTGCATAGTAGAGCTTTAAAGGCCTACTGAAATGAGATTTTCTTTTTTAAACGGGGATAGCAGGTCCATTCTATCTGTCATACTTGATAATTTCGCGATATTGCCATATTTTTGCTGAAAGGATTTAGTAGAGAACATCCACGATAAAGTTCGCGACTGTCGGTTGCAAGAGAAATGCCCTTCCTCTACCGGAAGTCGCAGACGATGACGTCGCAAGTTTGGGGGCTTCTCACATATTCACATTGATTTTAATGGGAGCCTCCAACAAAAAGTGCTATTCGGACCAAGAAAACGACAATTTCCCCATTAATTTGAGCGAGGATGAAAGATTCGTGTTTGAGGATATTGATAGTGACGGACTAGAAAAAAAAAAAAAAAACGAGTTAAAAAAAAAAAAAGATTCCGATGTTTTTAAACACATTTACTAGGATAATTTTGGGGAATCCTTATCCTTCTATTGTGTTGCTAGTGTTTTAGTGAGTTTAATATTACCTGATAGTCAATCGGAAGGGTGTGTCCACGGGTGTGTTGACGCGCAGTGTCTCAGGGGAGTCGACGGCAGCTTCATGGACGGCCCAAGCTCAGCTTTTCTCCGGTAAGAAGCAACTTTTTAACCACAATTTTCTCACCGAAACCTGCTGGTTGACATTTGGTCTGGATTCATGTTCGCTTGACCGCGCTCTGATCCATAGTAAATTTTCACCTCCGGGAATTTTAAACAAGGAATCAGCGTGTGTTTGTGTGGCTAAAGGCTAAAGCTTCTCAACTCCATCTTTCTACTGTGACTTCTCCAATATTAATTCAACAAATTGCAAAAGATTCAGCAACACAGATCTCCAAAATACTGTGTAATTATGCCGTTAAAGCAGACGACATTTAGCTGTGTGTGTGCGTAGCGCTCATACTTCCTAAAAACGTGTGACGTTTTCAAGACAAAACTCCCGGGAAATTTAAAATTGTAATTTAGTCAACTAAAAAAGCCGTATTGGCATTTGTTGCAATGTTAATATTTCATCATTGATATATAAACTATAAGACTGCGTGGTGGGTAGTAGTGGGTTTCAGTAGGCCTTTAACTTGCACTTACATATGTAGCGACGAACTGTATTTAGTGACAGTGGTTTTCTGAAGTGTCCCTTAGCCCATGTGGTGATACCCTTTAGAGATTGATGTCGGTTTTTGATACAGTGCCGTCTGAGGGATCGAAGGTCAAGGTCATTCAATGTTGGTTTCCAGTCATGCCGCTTACGTGGAGTGATTTCTCCAGATTCTCTGAACCTTTTGATGATATTTTGGAGCGTAGATGTTGAAATCCCTAAATTTCTTGCAAATGCACTTTGAGAAACGTTGTTCTTAAACTGTTTGACTATTTACTCACACAGATGTGGAAAAAAGGGGTGTACCTTGCCCTATCCTTTCTTGTGAAAGACTGAGCATTTTTTTGGGAAGCTGTTTTTATAGCCAATCATGGCACCCACCTGTTCCCAATTAGCCTGCACACCTGTGGCATGTTCCATGTTGGATGAGCATTCCTCAACTTTATCAGTATTTATTGCCACCTTTCCCAACTTCTTTGTCACATGTTGCTGGCTTCAAATTCAAAAGTTAATTATTATTTGCAAGAAAAAAAATATTTATCTGTTTGAACATCAAATATGTTGTCTTTGTAGCATATTCAACTGAATATGGGTTGAAAATAATTTGCAAATCTTTGTATTCCGTTTATATTTACATCTAACACAATTTCCCAACTCATGGAAACGGGGTTTGTATGTATATATATATATATATATATATATATATATATATATATATATATATATATATATATATATATATATATATATATATATGGACGGGTACCGACGGGCCAAGCGGTGTGCAGCTTTAGCGGTCGCGGAGGCAAAAACTCGGACATGGGAAGAGTTCGGGGAAGCCATGGAAAACGACTTCCGGACGGCTTCGAAGCGATTCTGGACCACCATCCGCTGCCTCAGGAAGGGGAAGCAGTGCACTATCAACACCGTGTATGGTGCGGATGGTGTTCTGCTGACTTCGACTGCGGATGTTGTGGATCGGTGGAGGGAATACTTCGAAGACCTCCTCAATCCCACCAACACGTCTTCCTTTGAGGAAGCGGTGCCTGGGGAATCTGTGGTGGACTCTCCTATTTCTGGGGCTGAGGTCGCTGAGGTAGTTAAAAAGCTCCTCGGCGGCAAGGCCCCGGGGGTGGATGAGATCCGCCCGGAGTTCCTTAAGGCTCTGGATGCTGTGGGGCTGTCTTGGTTGACAAGACTCTGCAGCATCGCGTGGACATTGGGGGCGGTACCTCTGGATTGGCAGACCGGGGTGGTGGTCCCTCTCTTTAAGAAGGGGGACCGGAGGGTGTGTTCCAACTATCGTGGGATCACACTCCTCAGCCTTCCCGGTAAGGTTTATTCAGGTGTACTGGAGAGGAGGCTTCGCCGGATAGTCAAACCTCGGATTCAGGAGGAACAGTGTGGTTTTCATCCTGGTCGTGGAACTGTGGACCAGCTCTATACTCTCAGCAGGGTTTTTGAGGGTGCATGGGAGTTTGCCCAAACAGTCTACATGTGCTTTGTGGACTTGGAGAAGGCATTCGACCGTGTCCCTCGGGAAGTCCTGTGGGGAGTGCTCAGAGAGTATGGGGTACCGGACTGTCTTATTGTGGCAGTCCGCTCCCTGTATGATCAGTGTCAGAGCTTGGTCCGCATTGCTGGCAGTAAGTCGGACACGTTTCCAGTGAGGGTTGGACTCCGCCAAGGCTGTCTTTTGTCACCGATTCTGTTCATAACTTTTATGGACAGAATTTCTAGGCGCAGCCAAGGCGTTGAGGGGATCCGGTTTGGTGGCCACGGGATTAGGTCTCTGCTTTTTGCAGATGATGTAGTCCTGATGGCTTCATCTGGCCGGGATCTTCAGCTCTCACTGGATCGGTTCGCAGCCGAGTGTGAAGCGACCGGAATGAGAATCAGCACCTCCAAGTCCGAGTCCATGGTTCTCGCCCGGAAAAGGGTGGAGTGCCATCTCCGGGTTGGGGAGGAGACCCTGCCCCAAGTGGAGGAGTTCAAGTACCTAGGAGTCTTGTTTACGAGTGGGGGAAGAGTGGATCGTGACATCGACAGGTGGAGCGGTGCGGCGTCTTCAGTAATGCGGACGTTGTATCGATCCGTTGTGGTGAAGAAGGAGCTGAGCCGGAAGGCAAAGCTCTCAATTTACCGGTCGATCTACGTTCCCATCCTCACCTATGGTCATGAGCTTTGGGTCATGACCGAAAGGATAAGATCACGGGTACAAGCGGCCGAAATGAGTTTCCTCCACCGGGTGGCGGGGCTCTCCCTTAGAGATAGGGTGAGAAGCTCTGCCATCAGGGAGGAGCTCAACGTAAAGCCGCTGCTCCTCCACATCGAGAGGAGCCAGATGAGGTGGTTCGGGCATCTGGTCAGGATGCCACCCGAACGCCTCCCTAGGGATGTGTTTAGGGCACGTCCAGCTGGTAGGAGGCCACGGGGAAGACCCAGGACACGTTGGGAAGACTATGTCTCCCGGCTGGCCTGGGAACGCCTCAGGATCCCCCGGGAAGAGCTAGACGAAGGGGCTGGAGATAGGGAAGTCTGGGCTTCCCTGCTTAGGCTGCTGCCCCCGCGACCCGACCTCGGATAAGCGGAAGATGATGGATGGATATATATATATATATATATATATATATATATATATATATATATATATATATATATATATATATATATATATATATATGTATATATATATATATATATATGTATATATATATATACCGATACGTTTGTATGTGTATGTATATATGTGTGTGTGTATACATAGATACTATATGTATATATATATATATGTATATATATATATATATATATATATATATATATATATAATTTATTGAATCAGAAATATATATATATATATATATATATATATATATATATATATATATATATATATATATATATATATATATATATATATATATATAATTTATTGAATCAAAAATATCAAAATTCAATGATTTGGTACATTTGTGAAAAAAAAATGATGCACAAAGCTAACTACAACCTGCTAGCCAAGAATGTACAGTAATTGTAACCTCATATTGATAAAATGTCTTTCAAAAAATGTGTTTGCATGTACAACACTTAAAACCATGAGTATATCAGTTTGTTGGAATTAAGTTATGGAATTCATTAATTAAAAAATCTTCTAAGAAGATCCACTTTATAAAGAATTCAAAATAAAAGGAAGAAAAAAGTGATAAACATCTTGATCTTTATCAATAATTTGTGATAATCTCTTTCATCTGATTATGTAAACAACATACTTAACTATTTATTTATGATAACCTTTTTTAGTTATTTGTTTAGTTTTTATGTGTACAGCAGGCACAAGACATTGATACAACGTACATGTCCTTTAAAAGTGACGTTGAAACATCGTTTCCATGTTGTTTCAACATTAAGTTTAATTGTAGAATATTGGTTGGGAAATGCCCAAAATTCAACAGTCAGATCAACGTCAGAACCCAACATTGTTTGAACATCGTCAAAAAGTATGATGTTTCAACATCGTATTTGTGTTGGAAAATATTGGTTGGGAAATGACCAAAGTTCAATGTCAAATCAATGTCACAACTTGACATTGAAGATACGATGTCAAAAAGCATGTAGTTTCAATGTTTGGTTTAATTGTAGAATATTGGTTGGGAAATGACCAAAATTCAATGGTCAAATCAACTTCAGAACCCAACATTGATTGAACTTTGTCGTAAAGCACATTGCTTCAATGTTCTATTTGTGTTGTAAGATATTGCTTGGAAAATTAACACATTTCAAGGTCAAATCAACGTCAGATCCCAACATTGATTAAACGTTGTCAAACAGCATGTTGGTTCAACGTTGTATTTGTGTTGGGAAATATTGGTTGGGATATGACCAAAATTCAATGTCAAATCAACGTCACAACCTGACATTGTTTAAACGTTGCCAAAAAGCATGGTGTTTCAATGTTGTATTTGTGTGGTAGAATATTTTTTGGGATATGACCAAAGTTCAAAGTCAAATCACTGTCAGAACATGACATTGAATAAACGTTGTTAAAAATCATGTTGTTTCAACGTTATGTTTGTGATGGGAAATGGCCAAATTTCAATGTCAGAACCTGACATTGATTAAACGTTTTCAAAGAGCATGTTGTTTCAACCTTGTATTTGTGTTGGAGAATATTGGTCAGGAAATGACCAAAATTTAAAGGTCAAAGTAACGTCACAACATACCATTGATTAAACGTTGTCAAAAAGCATCTTGTTTCAACGTTTTATTTGTGTTGTAGATATTGGTCAGGAAATGACCAAAATTCAATGTCAAAGCAACGTCAGAATCCAACATTGATTAAACGTTGTCAAAAAGCATGTTGTTTCAACTTTGGATTTGTGTTGGACAATATTGATTGAAAAACGACCAAAATTCAATGGTCAAATCAACATCACAACCTAGCATTGAATAAACGTCGTCAAACAGCATGTTGTTTCAACGTTATGTTTGACTTGCTCGAACAGGACCTCATTCAAAGACTTCTCAACGTTGTTTCAATGACTTGTGCCTGCTGGGATTTTGTAACAAAAGCTGATGTTGTCTAAAAGACATTCTAATACGTCAGGTTCCTCCGGGCGACGACTTGTACCTCAATGATGGCGTCTGTTAGGGGGTCTGTGATGACGTTCAACAGCTCAGGGGGCTCGCCGCTCTGGATTTGGAAGGAGTCGATGATGATCTTGGTGACCTCGTACAGGTACCCGGTGGCCACCTCTAGGGGCAGCAGCACCAGCACCGACAGCCAATTGAAGAAGTCGTGCACCGTGGCACCCGCGAAGGCCCTGTCACAGATAACACCTGAACTTTGACCTCTCTGCTGGTAGCAACAGTACACAGTACACTGCCAGCAAGATAGGAACTACCGTGTCTTTTTGCTGCCGCAATAAATAGTGGCCTCACGCTCACCTGCGGAAGACGCTTCGGTCCCCGGCCTGCGTCATGGCAACCAGTGTGTTGGTGACCGAGGTGCCAATGTTGGTGCCCATGATGATGGGCACTGCCAGCTGCACCGTCAGCACTGCATACAGTAGGACATTTTACTCATCATCCTCTCTCTGTGTGTGCTCTTGTATTCCTGCCTTTCTTGAGACATGAAGAAGGAAAGTATCTTCCATATGAGGAGGTGTGAACAAGTGATGACTTACTGTACATCATGCTCCAAATAACATTGCATCTAATAGACAATGTCTCATTTGTGGTGACATCTATCAAAATGAGGGTGGTCCCAAAAAGGAGGGATTTTTCACATTGACTGTGTGTCGCTTTTAAAGGTGATCCCCCTCTGGTCAACATATGAAACAACAAGTGTGTAAAATTGGAAGTGCTCCCTCTCTGGCCAACAAATGAAATAAGTGTGTGTGTAAGAAATTGAAATGTGCACCCTTTGGCCAAAATCAATTTAAAACAAATTAAAAATATGAATATAGAGACATACTATGATAACTTGAAGTAAATAATGAAGATTAAAAAACAATCAAAAACAAAAAATAATTACAAAAAACTTACTTTTTTATATTTGCATAGTATTTATTTATTATTAGTGTTGTAAATGCACATCTGACTACCTACTCAGTGGCCTAGTGGGTAGAGTGTCCGCCCTGAGATCGGTAGGTCGTGAGTTCAAACCCCGGCCGAGTCATACCAAAAACTATAAAAAGTGGGACCCATTACCTCCCTGCTTAGCACTCAGCATTAAGGGTTGGAATTGAGGGCTAAATCATCATAAATGATTCCCGGGCGCGGCACCACTGCTGCCCACTGCTCCCCTCACCTCCCAGGGGGTGATCAAGGGTGATGGGTCAAATGCAGAGATTAATTTCGCCACACCTTGTGTGTGTGTGGCACTCATTGGTACTTTAACTTTAACTTTATATATCTAAAAAGGGTGGTCCTAAAGAGGTAGGCATTTTTCTCAGATGTCTCAAGAAGGGCAGAAATACAAGAGTGTGTGTGCGTTTATGCATGTGTGTGTGTGCGTGTGTGTGGGAGTGTGTTTTGTTACCAGGGGTGATAAACTTTCGGCACCTAACGATTTCATCCAATTTCTGGGGTGATGATTCGATACAGAATTGATTCTCGATTCAAACAGATCCTCACCGGGTGTTATTTGGTATAACTAGAATTTGCAATCTGCGATAAGCTGGCGACTTGTCCGGGGTGTGCCCCGCCTTCCGCCCGAATGCAGCTGAGATGGGCTCCAGTGACCCCAAAGGGGACAAGCGGTAGAAAATGGATGGATGGATGGATAGAATTTGCAATCCCAGAAGGAATTGTGTGTGCACGTGCGATCCGATATTGGAACTGAGATGCTTAAATGTCCGAGGTGTGTGGATGCTGGGACGGTTTGAATCGAATGAGAAATGTGGGATATTGAGAGGTCTGTAAATTGCCCAATCATTTTCAATCAGGGGAAATTCCTGGTAATTCCAGGTAATCAGTGAATGATTTGACATTCACACAATAATAATAAGTAGATGACCCACCATCAAAACATTTCAGGAAGATTGGATTATGCAGAAGGAAGTCGTGACCGTTATAACGTTCCACCACAAAGGTTCGATACTGGTGTTGAGTCATTTTCATATCCCGATTTAAAACCCCTTAACCAGTTTGGAAGGAGCTCTGATCATCTAAAGTGCAGCAATGACAGTCTGATGGATGATAGGGCTGTTCTCGCAGTAAGGCTCCGCCCACTACCACTGGGTATGAATATGTACTTCAGTGTTATCATCATCATCCTTTGCATCAACTCTGGTCAAGACCTCAGCTTCTAGACCTGAGTTACGTCATCTAATATTGTGTTCCAAACATGTTTTGCTTCAAATCAAAGTAAGTACTGTGGGTTATCCATCAAGTTGTGCACTTCAAAAATGATTTTGACGCTAGAAAAATGGTTACTAAGCGGCCAAAACTTTACCATAAATAAAACCAGAACTGTGGTATCACTTACAGGAATACACAGTAAAAACAACCATAGATTTGACAAAAAAAAATGTTTGTATTGTTTTTCTATTTTTCACTTATATGCTGTAAAAAAAAAACATTGTAAATGTTGGCAACTGATCTGTCTACAGATTTGTTTTTACACTGTGTGTAAAAAAAAAAAACAATTATAAATAAATATTTTTGTAGTAATATTCCAGCAGGCCCAAGAAATTGAAACAACGTTGGCAACTTGTTGAATTAGGTCCTGACATTGTGCAACTCAATCATAACGTTGAAACAACATGCTTTTTGACGACGTTTAATCAATGTCAGGTTGTGACGTTGATTTGATGTTCAATTTTGATTATTTCCCAACCAATGTTCTCCAACACAAATACAACGTTGAAACAACATGCTTTTTGATGACGTTTAATCAACGTTAGGTTCCGACATTGATTTGACATTGAATTTTGGTAATTTCCCAACCAATATTCGACAACACAAATACAACGTTGAAACAACATGCTTTTTGACGTTTAATCAATGTTGGGATCTGATGTTGATTTGACATTGAATTTTGGTCATTTCCCAACAAATATACTACAACACAAACACAATATTGAAACATGCTTTTTGGCGACTTTTAATCAACGTCAGGTTGTGACGTTGAATTTTGGCGTTTAATCAATGTTGGGATCTGATGTTGATTTGACATTGAATTTTGGTCATTTCCCAACAAATATACTACAACACAAACACAATATTGAAACATGCTTTTTGGCGACTTTTAATCATCGTCAGGTTGTGACGTTGAATTTTGACGTTTAATCAATGTTGGGATCTGATGTTGATTTGACATTGAATTTTGGTCATTTCCCAACAAATATACTACAACACAAACACAATATTGAAACATGCTTTTTGGCGACTTTTAATCAACATCAGGTTGTGACGTTGAATTTTGGTCATTTCCCAACCAATATTCTACAACGTTGAAACAACATGCTTTTTGACAACATTTAATCAATGTTGGGTTCTGACATTGAATGTTTGTCATTTCCCAACATATATGCTACATATAGCGGTATAGCTCGGTTGGTAGAGCGGCCGTGCCAGCAACTTGAGGGTTGCAGGTTCGATCCCTGCTTCCGCCATCCTAGTCACTGCCGTTGTGTCCTCGGGCAAGACACTTTACCCACCTGCTCCCAGTGCCACCCACACTGGTTTAAATATAACTTATATATTAAGTTTCACTATGTAAAGCGCTTTGAGTCACTAGAGGAAAAGCGCTATATAGATATAATTCACTTCACTTCAAAACAAACACAACATGCTTTTTGGCGACTTTTAATCAACGTCAGGTTGTGACGTTGAATTTTGGTCATTTCCCGACCAATATTCTGCAACGTTAAAACAACATGCTTTTTGATTACATTTAATCAACGTTAGGTTCTGACATTGATTTGACATTGAATTTTGGTCATTTCCCAACCAATATTCTCCAACACAAATACAACGTTGAAACAACGTGCTTTTTGACGTTTAATCAATGTTGGGTTCGGACATTGATTTGACATTGAATTTTGGTCATTTCCCCCAAAATATGCTACAACACAAACACAACATTGAAACAACATGCTTTTTGACAACTTTTAATCAATGTTGGATTCTGGCATTGATTTGACATTGAAATTTGGTCATTTCACAACCAATATTCTACAACATTGAAACATCATACTATGTGACATCGTTTAATCAATGTCAGGTTGTAACGTTGATTTGACGTTGAAATTTGGTCATTTTCCAACCAATAATCTTTAACACAAACACAACGTTGAATTAACATGATTTTTAACAACATTTATTCAATGCTCAGTTGTGACGTTGATTTGACATTGAAATGTGGTCATTTCCCAACCAACGACGTTGATCCAACGCTGGACACCAATGTCTTAAGTCACAAATACAACTGTTTCGCAACCTTGTTTCAAAGTTACTTTTAAAGTACGTTGCATCAACGTGTTGATGGAATGGACTTAAAATGGGGATGCATCAACGTGTATTATAGTGCGCCCCGGCTGGGATTGACGTGCGGTCTTTGTACTCACGCCCGGAGGAGACCATGCTGACTACGATGGAGGACGAGGTGGACGAGCTCTGGACCAGCAGAGTCACCAGGACGCCGATTACCAGACCAGCCAGAGGGTTGGACAAGACCGCGTTGTCCTGGAAAATGTCCCCCGCCGCTTTGCCTGCGTGGACACAGTGGAGGCACATTTCTCAGCTTCTATTTTTATATGATCCTTGTTGTTTTTATTCATTTGTGTTATGATCCTTGCCTCCCACAAGCTGGAAGGCGGAGCTGAGGATGTCCAGAGAGCAGATGAACATGTAAAGCAGGCCCAACAGCACCAGCAGCTTCACCAGGGACACCAGCACCCTCAGCACCTTCGCCTGGCAGTCCAGCGCTGACACGGTCAAACACATTATTTGTACATTCAAGGAAATTTTACTTTATTTTCTATTTTAACAACCAGGACAATTTTTTAAAAAGTCACTTCACTTCAAGAATGTGCTCAAATACTCTTTTTTCCCCCCACTTGTTTTTTCCATTTTTGACTGTAAATGTTTATTTAATAAATCCTAAATAATTATGAAATAAATTAGGTAATTATATTTCATAAAAATATAATTAAATATAGATATAAGTCCAATTCCTTGCTAAGTATAAAGTGTCAAAGTTGGCGACACTCATCCCTCCTGCTGAGTCTTCTTACGCTCTGGCAGACCAGATAGCACCAGACATATTTGTCTGGATGTGTTTGTGGTGGGACTTGACTAGTAAATGCATAGTGCGACTATTTCAACTAATATTAACACTAATTATAGTAATAGTGATGTTTTGTACTTAAATTCCAGTTGGCTTATTTATGGCGCTTTTTAAGACACTTAAAAATAGAACTGAATTCAGCAAATTAACCATAGATAGTGTAAAAAAATAATACTTTATTACAAACCCCAAAACCAGCAAAGTTGTCACGTTGTGTAAATGGTAAATAAAAAGAGAATACAATGATTTGCGAATCCTTTTCAACTTATATTCAATTGAATAGACTGCAAAGACAAGATATTTCATGTTCACACTGAGAAACTTTGTTATTTTTTTTGATAATATTAGCTCATTTGGAATTTGATGCCTGTAACATGTTTCCCAAAAAGCTGGCACAAGTGGCAAAAAAGAGTGAGAAAGTTGAGGAATTCTCATCAAATACTTATTTGGAACATCCCACAGGTGAACAGGCTAATTGGGAACAGGTGGGTGCCATGATTGGCTATAAAAGCAGCTTCCATTAAATGCTCAGTCATTCACAAACAAGGACGGGGCGAGGCTCACCACTTTGTCAACAAATGCCTTAGCAAATTGTTTAAGAACAACATTTCTCGAGCAGCTATTGCAAGGAATTTAGGGATTTCACCATCTACGCTCCATAATATCATCAAAAGTTCCAGAGAATCTGGAGAAATCACTGCACGTACGCCATTATATTACGCACATTGGATCCCTCAAGCGATACTGCACCAAAAAGCGACATCATGGTGTAAAGGATATCACCACATGGGCTCAGGAACACTTCAGAAAACCACTGTCAATAACTACAGTTGGTCACTACATCTGTAAGTGCAAGTTAAAACTCTACTATGCAAAGCCATGGCCGTTTATCAACAACACCCAGGATTGCTTCGCTGGGCCCAAAGCACAAAGTGTAAAAGGCAGCATGTGTGATGGTATGGGGTTGTATTAGTGGCCAAAGCATGGGTAAGTTACACATCTGTGAAGGCACCATTAATGCTGAAAGATACATACAGCTTTTGGAGCAAAATATGTTGCACTCCAAGCAACGTTATCATGGACGCCCCTGCTTATTTCAGCAGGACAATGCACGTGTTCCAACAGCGTGTCTTCATACTAAAAGAGTGCGGGTACTAGACTGGCCTGCCTGTAGTCCAGACATTGAAAATGTGTGGTGCAATGTGAAAGCTAAACTATCAGAAGGGAGACTGTTGAACAACTTAAGCTGTACATCAAGCAAGAATGGGAAATAATTCCACTTCAAAAATGTGTCTCTTCAGTTCCCAAACCTTTACTGAGTGTTGTTTAAAGGAAGATTTATGTAACACATTGGTAAAAATGCCCCTCTGATAACTTTTTTGCAACGTGTTGCTACCATTAAATTCTAAGTTGATGATTATTTTCAAAAAAAAAAAAAAGTTTCTCAGTGTGAACATGAAATATCTTGTCTTTGCAGTCTATTCAATATAAGTTGAAAAGGATTTGCAAATATCATTGTATTCTCTTTTTATTTACCATTTACACAACGTGACAACTTTACTGCTTTTGGCTTTTCTACATACAGTATATACTATATACTGAAGTCATTTCATGTGTACATGTTTGCACACCCAGTGCTCAATAAAACATATCTAAAAAACAGGCAGTGATTTAATCTTCATTGTGAATTAATAGTTAATTGATTATAATTCGGTTATATTTTATGATTACAATCTGGAATACAATGAAAACAAGGCAATGCAGGTGGTTGAGCCAGTCTCACGTGCCGTTCTCTTCTTTATCTGTCATTAATGATAAGTTTTATCAATATGTTAATAATTCACCCGTCATTAATTAGTGATTCCATATCAGCTGAGAGCGACACACCCGCCTGACTAACCGCACAGCAGCAGTTTTTTACTGGAACCGTGTCAATATTTTTCACTCTTTCCATCCATCCATCCATCCATTTACTACCGCTTGTCCACACGTCTCACCTGACCACGGCACCCCCGTGTCCTGTAGCTCGGGAAGGTCCCAGGGGTCTTCTTCTTCTGGCTCCCCATCCATCAGAGCCAGGGTGGAGTGTGCGGGACTTCCCTTGTGCTCTATTCACCCACAAACAAGAGAATGGTAATGTCGTATAATAATTATGTCAAATATCATCTCTTATTTCCGTCTGCACAGGAATTTACCTTTGCTTTCATTATTTTTTTTTTGCTGCACAGCCTGAAAAAAAGAGGGAAAAGTGTCAGGAAAAAAGAAATAAACATCAAATGGAATGTAATTAAATAAATTTAATTAAACACATAAATTAATCAATCAATTCAATTCAATTAATTCAGATTAAAAATATTAATACAATTAATTACATCCATCCATTTTCTACCGCTATGGATCGAGGGGATGCTTGAGCCTATACCAGCTGCACTTCAATGAATAACAATAATAATGAACCGGACAAGCGGTAGGAAATGGATGGATGGACTACAAAAAAAAAGACATTTTATTAAATAAAATAAATAAGCAAACAAACAAATACATGATTAAATAAAATAATACAATATTAAATTTGATTAAAAAAAATAATAATAAAATTAAATTGGACTAAATTTACAGAAATAATAAAAACAATTAAAATAAAATGGTATCAAATTAAATTAAAAACATTAAATGGAATAAAAAATACAACAAAATGGGGAAAACAATGAAATCAAATAAATATATACACAAACAAATATATAAATAACCTAATACATTAAATTACATGAAATATATTAGATTAAATAAAATAAAACAAAATGGATTTTTTTTATAAAATGAAATTAATTAAATATATATACAAACAATGATATTACTTAAATTAGATAAAATTAAATTTAAATAATAATGCAAATAAGATACAATTAAATAACATTTTACTAAATACAAAACAAAAAATAAAATAAAATAGGATAAAATATTTAGTATTTGCCTTCATATTTATATACAATCTGCTCTACAATTGTTCCACTGTCATGCACAGTCCCCCCTCCTACATGTCAAGGTATTGATCATTTGCTCGCATGGTGTCATGGCCACAGGAAAATTCCACTAGCACCACAATACTCAGCAGCACACGGAAATGAAGCAGAATGGATTTTGGGGGGGGAAAGTCTCTCAGAGTTATCTTTAATCTACTTGCTGTTTAAATATTTGATGTCTTCGTTTTCACTTACTGATGAAACAGAAAATGGATTGAGGAAGTGTTGTAGGACAAATTGGAACTTATGACTTTTTATTCATTATTACTTACATTATAGGTATTTTTTGTCAATGTTTTGTATTCGTCACTTTGCCCAACTTTTTCCATGCACAGTATAATATTGAATCAGCACAACCTGTATCTTTCATGTGAGGATTAATTTTTTTCAAGTTGGTCTTACAAATAATTGTACTTGCAGAAATAAGACATGTTTGTATTCATACAATGTTGAAAATAATAATAAGGGTATTTGCTCACCTCAGGTATCTTTAGTGCATCCATGCTCTCAGAGTGCGGCCTTCAGTTGGTCAAACGCTTCCCTCCACACAGGTGTGGTGGAAAAGGTGAGGGAGGTTGAGGCAGGTGGAACCTTTTGCATCTTTAAGAAGGTTTCACCCCTCACAGATAAGAGGAACACACCTCTCAAACCTTGACGATTCTCTCCGTAATCTCTACTGCACGTTGTGTTGCAATCTAGTTTACATTGTTGTACACCTAGTGTGTGTGTGTGTGTGTGTGTGTGGACAGGATGTGAAATGTGTCATCCAGGCTCTACTTAGTTTGATCATTGTGACAAACTATTGATCTTCTCTGCAGAGTTACTCATTGGTTAACACTCTGCGCTAAATTTAGACATGTAAATGAAATATCACTTACTTACTTGTAAAAAAAAAATTCTAATCAATATTAGTATTGGTGTCTAAAATGAGGCAAGTGAACAACAGTTTGGCCTTTAGTGTTGAACTTGTGTATTGTTGTGTGACTGTCGTGACGTTTTAGTAAATGCTTTTTTTGCCTCAATTCCTTTCAATTTTTCCGTTTAAAAGTAGTGTTTTGTTATTTATGTTGTCTGTGTTAAAATATGGTATTTTATGATTTTACAGATTTGCTGTATTTATTAGTTTGTGATCAGTACTTCTGCTGTCATTAGGAAACCGCAGAGTGTTTGTCCCCAGCATGGCGCCCGGTCATCACGTGAGGGGCTTTAGACCAATCATTTAGGGGCTCTTCTGGCCATACTTTCACTCTGATTGGTCAAAAGCCTCTCACGTGACGACCGGGCGCCATGCTGGAGACCGACTCCGAAATTGAGTTGGCCATAGGCTGTCGGACACAGTGTAACAGCGATACTTAGAGGCTATACTGTGCTATTGCTACATGTCATACATATACATATGCATATACAAAAATGTATGTATGTTTATATCAATTCATTTATCAGAATAAATCCAAATCAAGCGATTTTTTTGGATCACTTTATCTCAATATCATCAGATAATATTAAAGTTGGCCTAGATGCTTTTTTATATAGAAAAGAACAAATACAATTCGTAAGAAAAATTACATTTATTCAATTTGCATCTGTTCTCCCCGTGAATGCGTGGGTTCCCTCCGGGTACTCCGGCTTCCTCCCACTTCCAAAGACATGCACCTGGGGATAGGTTGGTTGGCAACACTAAATTGGCCCTAGTGTGTGAATGTGAGTGTGTTTGTCTATCTGTGTTGGCCCTGCCATGAGCTGGCGACTTGTCCAGGGTGTATGCCACCTTCCGTCCAATTGTAGCTGAGATAGGCGCCAGCGCCCCCCGCAACACCAAAAGGGAATAAGCGGTAGGAAATGGATGGAAGGAAATTAAATAAACCACAAATAATACGTACATTGTGTATTTTGATTTTATTTTCCCGCTATATTTTATCAATAATATTTATTTATATTATATTTTTAATATAAAGTGTTTGTTTTAAAATGTGCACTGATTTTTTTCAATTTAAATGTATTTTTACATTTTATGTTTTTATTTTTTCAACTGATGATACGTATATATATATATATATATATATATATATATATATATATATATATATATATATATATATATATATATATATATGTATATATATATATATGTATATATATATATATAAATATATATATATATATATATATATATATATATATATATATATATATATATATATATATATATATATATATGTGTGTGTTAGGGGTGTGGGGGAAAAAATAGATTCGAATCCGTTGTGCGATTAAGAATTAATTCTCATTTTTTTGAAAATCGATTTTTTTTTTTTTTTAATCAATTCAACAAACCACTACACAGCAATACCATAACAATGCAATCCAATTGCAAAACCAAACCTGACCCAGCAACACTGCAATAAAAAGAGCAATTGAGAGGAGACACAAATGCGACACAGAACAAACCAAAAGTAGTGAAACAAAAATTTATATTATCAACAACAGTATCAATATTAGTTATAATTTCAGCATAGCAGTGATGAAAAATCCCTCATTGACATTATCATTAGACATTTATAAAAAATAAAAAAAAAGAACAAAAGTGTCACAGTGGCTTACACTTGCATCACATCTCATAAGCTTGACAACACACTGTGTCCAATGTTTTTTACAAAGATAAAATAAGTCATTATTTTGGTTTGTTTAATAGTTAAAACAAATTTACATTATGGCAATCAGTTGATAAAACATTGTCCTTTACAATTATTAAAGTTTTTTTTTTTTTTTAAATCTACTACTCTGCTAGCATGTCAGCAGACTGGGGTAGATCCTGCTGAAATCCTATGTATTGAATGAATACAGAATGGTTTTGAACCGGAAAAATATCGTTTTTGAATTGGGAATCGCGTTGAATCGAAAAAATCGATATATTATCCAATCGCGACCACAAGAATCGATATTGAATCGAATCGTGGGACACCCAAAGATTCGCAGCCCTAATATATGCATATATACATTCCTTTAACGTAAAATAAAATATATATATGTATATATACATTCCTTTAACGTAAAATAAAAACCTGAGCAAAAACAATTTTTTGCATCTTAAAGAAAAACAACTCAATAACCAAGTATGTAAATATATCAAATGAATAAAATAAGCCCTGTGATGAGGTAGCGACTTGTCCAGGGTGTACGCCACCTTCCGCCCAATTGTAGCTGAGATAGGCACCAGCGCCCCCCGTTACCCCAAAAGGGAATAAGCGGTAGAAAATGGATGGCTGGGGATGAATAAAATAAACCACAAATAGTACGTATATTTGTGCTATGAGTCTTTATTTCAGTTGACTCTCATGAATGGTAAACATCCCTGTGTATTATGATTTTATTTTGCCACCATTTTTTTATCATTAATATTGTAATTGCATAAGCATTGCATGCTGTTTAAATTTCCTCACCAATTCCTCCATTATGACTACCATTTTTTTATGTTCTATGTTACCTTATTCATATTTTTATAATAACATTATTTGCAACACGAACACCAAATTAACCAATTACCCTAAAACTAAATAATTTGAATTGTATGTATTTGTTTCTTTTAGGGGCTTCACGGTGGCAGAGGGTTTAGTGCGTCTGCCTCACAATACGAAGTTCCTGCAGTCCTGGGTTCGAATCCAGGCTCGGGATCTTTCTGTGTGGAGTTTGCATGTTCTCCCCGTGAATGCGTGGGTTCCCTCCGGGTACTCCGGCTTCCTCCCACTTCCAAAGACATGCACCTGGGGATAAGTTGATTGGCAACACTAAATTGGCCCTAGTGTGTGAATGTGAGTGTGAATGTTGTCTGTCTATCTGTGTTGGCCCTGCGATGAGGTGGTGACTTGTCCAGGGTGTACCCTGCCTTCCGCCCAATTGTAGCTGAGATAGGCGCCAGCGCCCCCCGCAATCCCGAAAGGGAATAGCGGTAGAAAATGGATGGATGGATGTTTCTTTTAGTCTTTGTTGTCTCTACCATAGTGACAGCGTGTACTTAAAACCTACAACGATAATTAAAATGAAAAATTATGCGGCGATATTATTTCTGTTTACATGAATTTATTCTGATAACATACTGCCTAACCATTGCACTGAATTTAGCAATCTCCTCGCTTGGGGGCAGCCCTACCGTTTTTGAAACCTTTCAAACGAAAGAGTCTATTTTTTTAAATAAATTATTTTTCACTTTTTATGACTCACACACATTTTTATATTTATAATGATCATATACTATTTATTTTTGGTTAATTGGGCTTTTCTTTGATCAGGCTTTTATTGTTGAAATATCCGGCGAGCCTACTAAAGCTCCCTTTTTTATTTCCGGTTCACGTCAGATTGGATGACATTGTCCCAAGTAATGGCACACACGCTAGGAGCCTCAATATAACGGGTTGTTTATCATCTTGCGCATTAGTTGAATACCACCTAACGTGCGTTTTTGTCATAATGGACAACATGTCTTCTACTACTGCGGGTTACAACGAGGAGATGCAGCAGCAAGGCGCACAGGTTAGCTAACGAGTTAGCATTCTAGCCGAAGGATATGCTGGTTTATACCTCAACCATTTGTCTTAAATGCCGTCTTAGGGCTCTCCCACTAAGGTACCGAACATCATGAAATACAAACCCACGGAGGAGGAGATGAAGGTGCTGAAAGAATGTCGTAGAGAGAGTTTTTTTTACAGAGGTAAGGCCATAACATTAGGTACAGCTGCACAACATGGAGGAGTTGCGTTCGAGAAAGTAAACAAAGAAATGTCTTATGTTGCCATCATTCTCTTGCAGAGTTGCCCTTTGCTGCGGTAGGCGCTGCCTTGTGTCATGCCCTTATTGTCAAAGGTAAACGCACACAATGGAGAGGCCCCAGGGTGTCCGAAGTGTGCCCCCGGGGCCATTTATGGCTCTGCAGTACAACATACTTGCCAACCCTCTCGGATTTTCCGGGAGACTCCCGAAATTCAGCGCCTCTCCCGAAATTCAGCTGGAGATGGAGGCCACGCCCCCTCCAGCTCCGTGCGGACCCGAGTGACTTGTGACATCCGGTTATCACGTCCACTTTCCCACAATATAAAAAGAGTGCCTGCCCAATGAGGTTATAACTGTAGAATGATCGAGGGGGAGTTCTTGGTTTCTTATGTGGTTTTATTGTTAGGCAGTCTCATTAACGTCTTCCCAGCGCAGCAACACACAACAACAGCAGTCACGTTTTCGTCTACCGTAAAGCAGTTAATCTGCCGTAAACAGCAATGTTGTGACACTCTTAAACAGGACAATACTGCCATCTACTGTGCATGTATATGTGACAATAACATCTATGGCTTTTAGAACAGTGGTTCTCAACCTTTTTTCAGAGATGTACCCCCTGTGAACATTTTTTTAATTCAAGTACCCCCTAATCAGAGCAAAGCATTTTTGGTTGAAAAAAAGAGATACAGAAGTAAAATACAGCACTATGTCATCAGTTTCTGATTATTTTGAATTGTATAACAGTGCAAAATATTGGTCATTTGTAGTGGTCTTTCTTGAACTATTTGGAAAAAAAGATATAAAAATAACTAAAAACTTATTGAAAAATAAAGAAGTGATTCAATTATAAATAAAGATTTCTACATATACTGCGATGAGGTGGCGACTTGTCCAGGGTGTACCCCGCCTTCCGCCCGATTGTAGCTGAGATAGACACTAGAGCCCCCCGTGACCCCAAAGGGAATAAGCGGTAGAAAATGGATGGATGGATAGCTGTAAATATACTCCTCCACTCTTAACCACGCCCCTTGCCCAACCCCCAACCACGCCCCCCACCTCCCGAAATCGGAGGTCTTAAGGTTGGCAAGAATGCAGTACAATCACTTGCATTCTAATATTAGTAGCATGCTAGCTTTATTTTTTTGTCTGCAAATTTTGCAGGTACACGGTTTAGCGTCAAATATTTTGTTGAAAAACACTCAATGTAAACAAAGCAATAAGTTCTTAAAATGAAGGTGCAAAATCAAGGAATATGTAAGAAATGCTTCGTAAAGTGGAAGAAAATACTGCAAAGTCTGAAAATGTAAACGGTGAGAAAGCTGAGAAGAACTATTTTCTGCAGGTTTAGTGACAGGAAATAACGGCTGTGTAACATGAATTTGCCCTGTTGTTTTTATTTAACTATGGGAAGGATATTTTTTGTTATGCAGTAATTATTTGAATTTAATTATTATATTAATCAACATCGATAATTATTGAAATGTTCTATAACCTGTGGAAAATAAGGAGCGGGAGAAAAACATATTTAATTTGAAATTAAACTTCCTGTGATTATAACCAGCTATCAAAGCAGCGAGGAAATGTCAACACAAGCGCAGAAAACACTCAATGTAAACAAAATTGTAAGATAAGCTCTTAAAAATCATGAATACCGTATTTCCTTGAATTGCTGCCGGGCATGCGCCTACCTTGAACTACTGCCGGGTCAAACTTGCTTCCCAAAATTATTAGCGCATGCTTACTATTACCGCCGGGTCAAATTCATAACGTTACAAGTGACACTTCCCCTGTCATTTTCAAAATGGTGAAAGCAGCAAGTTTGGCAACCTTAACCATTCAAAGAGCTATTTTGACCCATTTCACAACGACAATGGAGCCCCAAAACTCTTTTGAAATGTATAATGAAATTACACAGCATTAAGAGTTTGTTTTGCCTATACTATTGTGTAAACCAGGGGTCTTGTTCATCAGCCACACCGGTTACACTGAAGGTTGTGATATAAACAAGTTTAACACTCTTGCTAATATGTGCTACACTGTGAACCCACACCAAACAAGAATAACAAACACATTTCTGGAGAACATCGGCTCTGTAACACATTATAAACGCAACATAAGAATTACCCAGAATCAACCAAACATGATAGTTGATACTGTCACCTGATGGGCGGTCAGCGTGTTCATCCATTCAAAGAATCAACCAAACCTGATAGTCGCTACTGTCACCTGATTGGCTGTTAGTGTGTCTCACTCCATGCAAAGAACCAAACCTGATAGTCGCTACTGTCACCTGATTGGCTGTTAGTGTCTCTCACTCCATGCAAAGAATCAACCAAACTTGATCATTGTTACTGTCACCTGATTGGCTGTTAGTGTATCTCACTCCATGCAAATAATCAACCAAACGTGATAATTGATACTGTCACCTGATTGGCTGTTTGTGTGTTTCATCCATGCAACGAATCAACCAAACATGATAGTTCATAGTCACCTGATTGGCTTTTAGCGTGTCTCACGCCATGCAAAGAATCAACCAAACATGATAGTTGATACTGTCACCTGATGGGCGGTCAGCGTGTTCATCCATGCAAAGAATCAACCAAACCTGATAGTCGCTACTGTCACCTGATTGGCTGTTAGTGTGTCTCACTCCATGCAAAGAACCAAACCTGATAGTCGCTACTGTCACCTGATTGGCTGTTAGTGTCTCTCACTCCATGCAAAGAATCAACCAAACTTGATCATTGTTACTGTCACCTGATTGGCTGTTAGTGTATCTCACTCCACGCAAATAATAAACCAAACATGATATTTGATACTGTCCCCTGATTGGCTGTTAGTGTGTCTCACTCCATGCAAAGAATCAACCAAAAAGATAATTGATACTGTCACCTGATTGGTTGTTAGTGTGTCAGGGATCACTTCCTGCATTGCTCGGTTATTAGAAAGCGAGTGCCTCTGTTCATTCAACCAACCTTGCTTCTGTACTTCCGACATATTAGAAAAAAAAATTGAATGTTGTATGGAATGCTTTGATTACTTGTCTATCGGGACATTTATTAATATTGTTTTATGGTCCATGGAACACCAACGCACGTTAAAATATGTTTTTTTTATACTTCAGGGTTTGTCTCTGCATCACCCGGGTATGGATCTTTACCCAAAGTGGTCTGTAAGTTTGTGAACTTTGCTTTTTTTCATCACACTTTTGGATTTGATCGTGTTTCCACGTGACTTGGCAAGCTCCGAGTGGGGCTTTACCCACCGGTCAGTGAAGGCAGCGTGTGTGTGTGTGTGTGTGTGTGTGTGTGTGTGTGTGTGTGTGTGTGTGTGTGTGTGTGTGTGTGTGTGTGTGCGTGCCAGTTGGAGGCATGTTTGGCTTCATGGCGGGGCGGGTATCCTACATCCCGAAGTGTCAGGAGAAGTTGGAGAAGTTGGAACACTCTCCGATAGCAGAGAGATTTAGAGGGATGTTGCTGCAGCTTCCACAATCGTGCGTGCACCCACTCCACACTCCACTGTCCACACTCCACACCGCCGTGTCCTCCACTCTCACTTCTGCCATTCTCCTTTTTAGTCCCGGCGGTCCTCAGTCAGAGATGAGCGACCCCGACATCCCCAGCTTTGGCGCCATGTTCCAGCCCGCAGAAGACCCCGGCCAGACACCAGAGCGAGGCTATCCAAGAAGGAGCGTGGACTATAACGCGCCAGGTAACAAATATTTCTCCTCTTTTATTGGACTTTTCAGCTCTTGATATATTGAATCATTAGCTAATGATTCAATTCAGAATGGATTCTCCATTCAAAATCAATACTTTTCCAAAAATGATAGTGTGTGATGACTGTATTATGCTGATAGTATATATTTGTACCATGAATTGATTAACGTGGACCCCTACTTAAACAAGTTGAAAAACTTATTCGGGTGTTACTATTTAGTGGTCAATTGTACGGAATATGTACTGAACTGTGCAATCTACTAATTAAAGTATCAATCAATCAATCAATCAAAATAGGATGTAGGGATGGGACGGTATGATACGGAGCCCCTAAAAGGACATGTGGGGGGGAAATTTTTTTTTTAGATACCGTATTTCCTTGAATGAATAGTATGCACCTGCCTAGAATTACTGCCGGGTCAAACTTGTTTCGCAAAATAATTAGCGCTTGCTTAGCATTAACGCTGGCTCAGGATTAACGCCAGGTCAAACTCGTTTCGCAAAATATTATTTTTATTAGCGCATGTCTAGAATTTCCCCTGGGTCGAACTTGTTACGCCAAATAATTAGCATATGCCTAGAACTTCCGCCGGGTCAAACTCGTCACGTCACGAGTGACACTTCACCTGTCATCTTTTTCAAAATGGAGGAGGCTGATTTCAATCATTTAAGATCGCATAAAGGGAAGAAGATTATGAGCTATTCAGTAGGATTTAAGGTCCAAGCTATTGAATATGCTAAAAAGAACAGTAAGCAGCTATGTTCTATTAATATACCGTAGCTGCGTGTGCCAAATATGAGTCATTAAATGACTCCCGCCCCCTGGGGATAGAGGGTGCTAGTGATCCTTCTTGCGACAACTCTGCTGCAGAAGTAGTGACAACAAACAGCAAGAGTTAGCAGCGATCGTTTATTTTTTCTTCTCGCTTGCACTTTTAACATGGAGGATTACATATCTGAAATAAAACAGTTTTCTAAACTGGACTTTCAATCAAAGCAGGAGGTAATAAAGGAAGATCTCCATCGAGACAGAGAGACTTTTAAAACTGAAGAAAAATAAGGAAGACTTCTATAAACAAGTTATCAATTCTTTTGATCAGAAGGAGCTGCGCATGCAATTCATTTAAAAGTAAAGGTAAGACCATAATAAAGTTTTTTTTATTAAATGTGCTTTTCATGATGGTATCCTTACATCACACTCAAATTCATAAGCGCAGGCCTAAATTTACCGCATGCCTTTGGTAAGCGCCGGAGTGAGAAGAGGTTTTAAAAAAAATAGCGCATGCTTGCCTTTACCACATGCCTTTGGTAAACGCCGGAGTGAGAAGAGGTTTTAAATTAATTAGCGCCCCGTCAGCAATTCAAGGAAATACAGTATGTATCTCGTGCGCTCGAGAAATTACCTTGTGCGCACGAGGTCTAGATACACTATTGTACTTGGTATCATTACAGTGGCTGTCAGGCGTAGATCCACCCATTGCGTTTGTTTACATTGTGTTGCCGTTGAGCTATTGTATCCTCCTATGGTGTGTAGCGAAACATGTTTAGCTATTCCTTGTCCTGCAGTGCATTATCACTGCAGGACAAGGAACTTGTAAGAAACATACTTTATTTGTTGCCATGGAAACCAGGATTAGTGATTTAGAAGTACCTAAAACACTGCGGACCGCGGATGGATGTTAGCTGCGAGCGAGCTAGCCATGTCTTAAAGCACCTCTACCTGAGGGAGTTTCAGTGTAATAACTTCACTTTTATCTTTACTTTTTAGGCCAAAATGCGTCCATTCTCCCTTTTCTGTCTACACACTGTCTGCTTGTAAGTACTCTGTGTGTGTGCGCTGCCGAAACTTGCTCCTCCGCTGGTAAAACCAGCAATGTCACGAGGTGATGAGGCGCCGTCATAAGGAACCGGTACTTTTCCAACAGAGTATTGTAGCGTGTTTGAATTTCTGTCTACACATTGTGTCTGCTTGTAAGTACTCTGTGTGTGTGTGCGCTGCCCAACATGCTCCTTCACTGGTAAAACCAGCAAAGCCGTGGACCCCGACTTAAACAAGATGAAAACCTTATTCTGGTGTTACCATTTAGTGGTATATGTACTGAACTGTGCAATCTACTAATAAAAGTATCAATCAGTCAATGTCACGAGGTGACGACGCGCCGTTTTAGGGAACTGGTACTTTTCAAACAGAGTATAGTTGCGTGTTTGATTCATTAGTAGTGTGATCCTATACTAGGAGCGTTATACCGTCCAACTCTAATGTCCAGCAAAGAAGTGTCCTCATTTTCTTTGCTTTACCCCTGCAGACCAGACCGACATGGAGGACGACGTCCCCAAGAGGAAGGCCACCCTCTATGAAGACCTGCGGCTCAAAAACCGAGAGAACTACGAGGTGACACTGACTCAAAAGACGGAGACGCTCCTTAAAGCCCCACCTGAGAAGGAGTGGGAAAGGCCGACAAAGAACGGTGGGACATCAGACTTGCGCCAGAAGGTTTTCCTTCAAAGACAATTCATTCTATTTCCTCTGTTGCAGTGAAGAAAAACAGCTATGGAGACACCTGGGAAGAATGAGTCAGGTGACACTACCTCAGCGGCCATTACTGACTTTGAAGGGACTCGCGTGTCGTTCTGTTGACTTCTTCTTTGCAAATTAAACCAAAGTGCTGACGTGGTCAGTCCTTGGAATCATTTGCTGGACTTCCTCTAGGAGTCACTAAAATTGTCCTGTTTATGTATGTCTATTCCAGGATAATAACCAGTGCAGATCGAGCTACACGCTTTAATATCCATATGCAAATCAAAATATTGATACTTTAGTTCAGGGGTGTCCAAAATTTTTCCACTAAGGGCTGCACATTGAAAAGTCAAAAGTATGCGAGGGCCATACTGCTATTTTCTTTAAAAAGATACTAAAAAACAGATTGTCAGCTTTGTATTATAGTCGACTAATTATATAACCACTGTGGAGATCCTCGTCCTGGACCCTCCGTTCCCTACCCGAAAACACCACGCCTGGCTCAGGGTTTACACACTTTTATTTGTCACAAATGTCTCTTTCCAGCTTTTCAGCTCTGAATGACATGTTTAATTGAACTCTCCTCCGTCTGGCTCTCACTCCTCACTCGCCAGCCCTCCTCATGGATTCCAACGCTGCTAATAAAGGAAACAGGTGATTAGATAACTCGTCCCAGCTGAGGTATCTGCTCACCTGATTGCTGCTTCACGACCGGTTGCCGCACATGCTCCGCCCGCAGGGGACGCGTAGGACACGCCCCTCTCCACATGCCTCCACAGCCCGATTCAGGCCGGGCAGCCGTCCGGCCGCGGCCACTCCCCCACTCCTCCCCAGGGCGAAAGAGGAAGTCGGCCACGGCCATCTGACTCCCCGGCTTGTGGACCACCCGAAAGTTATAAGGCTGCAGCGCAAGGTACCATCGGGTGATCCTCGCGTTGGAATCCTTCATGCGGTGGAGCCACTGGAGCGGTTTGTGGTCCGAATAGAGGCTGAAGGCGCGCCCCAAAAGGTAGTAACGGAGGGCGCCCACAGGATGGCGAGGCACTCCCTCTCCACCGTGCTGTACCTCGCCTCCCGGTCCGACAACTTACGGCTGATATATAATACGGGGCGGTCGACCCCGCCCCCACCTGCTGGGACAGTACCCCCGCCCCCAACTCGATGCGTCCGCCTGCAGACAGAAAGGGATTTCAAAATTAGGCATGTGCGGCACCGGCTCCTCACAAAGTGCTTTTTTCACCTTCCCAAACCCCTGCTGGCTCTGCTCCGTCCACTGGACCAGTTCGGGAGCACCTTTTCGGGTGAGGTCAGTTAATGGACCAGTCCAATCCGCGAACCGCGGAATGAACCTCCGGTAGTACCCTGCTAGTCCCAAGAACTGCCTCACCTCTTTTTTTGTCTTGGGAGGTGGACAGGCCGCGATCGCCGCTGTTTTGTCCACCTGTGGCCGCACCTGGCCCCCCCCCCCTCCAAATGGTACCCCAGATACTGTACCTCCCTCCGTCCAACCGCGCACTTCGCCGGGTTGGCAGTGCCCCGCCCGCCTCAGGGACTCGAGCACCGCCCCCACAAGCTGCATGTGTTGTTCCCAGCTGTCACTCTGGATGATGACATCATCCAGGTACGCAGCCGCATATGCAGCGTGGGGCCGCAGCACCCGGTCCATGAGACGCTGGAACGTGGCAGGCGCACCGAACAAGCCGAACGGAAGTGTTACGAACTGGTACAAACCGTCCGGAGTGGAGAAGGCCGTTTTTTCCCTGGACTTTGGTGATGAGGGAATCTGCCAGTAGCCCTTGGTTAAATCCAGTGTGGTGAAAAAATAGCAGTGCCCAGCCGATCTAGGAGCTCGTCGACCCGGGGCATTGGATATGCGTCAAAACGTGACTGATCATTCACCCTGCGGTAATCTACACAGAAATGCACGGTCCCATCCTTTTTCCCCTACCAAAACAATGGGACTGCACCATGCGCTGTGAGATTCTTCTATCACTCCCATTTCAAGCATTTTTTTTAATTCCTCTCGCACAAATTTACGCTTGTGTTCGGGGAGCCTATATGGCCGAGATCGCACCGTAATCCCCGGGCTAGTCTCAATATGGTGTTGGATGAGATTCGTGCGGCCGGGCCGTGATGAGAACACGTCAGAAAAGCGCCGCTGTAACTCAGCTACCTCAGCCCGCTGTGCCAATGTGAGCTGGTTGTCACAGGAAAGCGGAGGGGTGGGTCCAGAGTGCGGGACCTCTGGCCCAAACTCCTCTTCCTCCTTCACCACCGTCGCCATGGAAACAGGCTCCGCCTGTCTCCATGCCTTCAGCAGATATAATTGTGCGTCCCCCCGACGGTCCGAGCGCCGAACCTCGTAGTCCACATCACTCACTTGCCGTGTGACCTCAAAGGGTCCTTGCCACTTTGCCAGTAATTTAGAGCTTGAAGTTGGAAGCAATACAAGCACTTTTTCTCCCGGTGTAAATTTACGCAGTTGGGTTCCCCGGTTATACGTGCGCTGTTGACGCGCTTGAGCACGAAGCAAATTCTCGCGTGACAAGTGCCCCACCTGGTGGAGTTTTGCTCGCATGTCAAGGACGTATTGTATTTCATTTTTGCTGGAGCTTGGACTCTCGTCCCAGCTTTCTTTAATTACGTCCAAGACTCCGTGAGGCCTCCGGCCATACAATAACTCGAACGGTGCAAAACCAAGCGAGGCCTGAGGTACCTCCCGCATCGCAAACATCAGGGGATCCAACCATTTATCCCAATTTTGTTTGTCCTCGTGCATAAACTTACGGATCATTGTTTTCAGCGTTTTATTTAGCAGCCCATCCGTTTGCGGATGATACACGCTGGTGCGGATCGATTTTATCCTCAATAATCCGTACAGTCCTTTTATTGTGCGTGACATAAAGGACGTGCCCTGGTCAGTTAAGATCTCTTTCGGGATCCCAACCCGGGAAATGACCTTAAACAGCGCTTGCGCAACACTTTTGGCGGAAATAGAGCGCAGCGGCACTGCCTCGGGATAGCGCGTTGCGTAATCCACTAGGACTAAAACAAAGCGATATCCCTGTGTGCTCAGGTGAAATGGTCCGATGAGGTCCATGCCCATTCTCTCGAAGGGGACCTCTATGAGGGGTAATGGGCGTAATGGTGCCTTTGGAGTGGCCGCTGGATTCACCAGCTGGCAGTCCGGGCAGACGGCGCACCAGCGGCGCACATCCGCCCGGATGCCTGGCCAATAGAAACGGACCATGACCCGATTAAGTGTCTTGTCATATCCCATATGTCCAGCCATCGGGTTCATATGCGCCACCTGGAAAACCATTTCCCGGTGGCGTTTTGGCACCAACAACTGGGTGCATTCCTCCCCTGTTTGCGTGCCACGGGCCACTCGGTAAAGTCTATCTCTGAATACTGAAAAATTAGGGAATACTCTCGCTTTTCCCGGGCGCACCAGCTGACCGTCAAAGTCGACCTGGTCCCAGGCCTCGCGCAAGGTTTCATCACGGGACTGTTCGAGGGGAAAGTCCTCCGTAGGTGACCATCGAGGAGCCGGGGGGGCCTCCTGCGAAGCCCCCGCCGGTTCCCGCTCGGCACTCCCGGATGAAGCCGCATCGCCACTCAGAACAGCGCGAATACTCCCCTCTCCTACTGTCCGTGAACGCACCCCCACACATTCTGCCAATAAATCATTGAACCCTGGCCAATTCGTGCCCAAAATTACGGGGTGCGAGAGGTGCGTACTTACGGCTACCTCGACTTTATGTTTTTGTTTGCCATATGCAATTTCCACTGGTACAATCGGATATTCGTGCACATCCCCATGAATACACCTTATCCTCACCCGTGTTGCTTGCATCAAAACCCCGGGCCGAACCAGATTCTGGTGGATCAAGGACTGTTTACAGCCCGAATCCACCATCGCCCGGTATGTACCCCCTGGTAACCTTACCGGAACACGGTACGTCCCTCCCCAATCGGGCGCAGGTGCTGGAGGCCCGACAACCCGCATCACCTGCCCCACCTCCATCAGGGAGCATTCCCTGCGCACGTGACCGGGCTGACCGCACCCCCAACACACCGGGCCCGGCATTTGAGGTGCACTTTGCGAGGGAAGCCCTCCATCCGTAGCGCTGGCACCCTGTAACACCACAGGCAGGTTTGTCATATTCCCATGTCCCCCTTTTTGTGTTGTGTGCGTGCATGTGTGTGTGTGCATTCTGCGTTGTGTCCGCCTGGGGAACCTGTCCGTGGTGCCTGGGCGATTTTTCTCTCCCCACCCCCCCACATCGTGGGGCGAGTCGCCGGCGGGGGGCCGCAGCAGGTCTCGTGTCCATCCTTGGCGTCGCCTTTTGCTGTACTGCCAAATGTTCCTGCGCCAGTTTCACGGATACATTCACTTCTGAAGGGCTGAGTTACTTGACCCAGGCTGCAGTCCTCGCCGGAATGGCATCCAGGAACTGCTCCAGGACTATGTCTTCCAGCATCTGAGGGTCCTGCCCATTTGGCTGGAGCCATTGGGTCGCTGCGTCTCTCAGCCTGTGCGCGAAGACAAACGGCTGGTCTCCTAGCTCCAGCCTCATCGCCCGGAATCTTCTACGGTGGTCTTTGCTGCTGCCGACCCGGTCCAAGATGGAATGACGTAAGTTGGCGTATTGCGTGCGGGTGGTTGCCGGGAGACTCAACACCGCCCGCTGCGCCTCCCCTACCAGGAGCGGCAGCAGCTTCACGCCCCACTCTTCCTCCGGCCATCTGCTCGACCTTGCCGTTGCCTCGAAGACGTCGAGGAACGACTGTGGGTCCTCCACCTCCACCATGCGCTTCATGGCCGATGTTCCTCCTGTCGCCTCCGCCCTGTCCATCAGCGTCTTGAGCAGTTGAGACTGCTGCTGACTCCCGGCTGCCACCTGGGCCAGCACTTGGGCAAGTGCCTCCAGCGGGGTTGGTGCTGACATAGTTTTTCTTCCTTTTGGGTCCTTCACTTTGTTGGGCGCCACTGTGGAGATCCTCGTCCTGGACCCTCCGTTCCCTACCCGGAAACACCACGCCTGGTTCAGGGTTTACACACTTTTATTTGTCACTAATGTCTCTTTCCAGCTTTTCAGCTCTGAATGACATGTTTAATTGAACTCTCCTCCGTCTGGCTCTCACTCCTCACTCGCCAGCCCTCCTCATGGATTCCAACGCTGCTAATAAAGGAAACAGGTGATTAGATAACTCGTCCCAGCTGAGGTATCTGCTCACCTGATTGCTGCTTCACGACCGGTTGCCGCACATGCTCCGCTCGCAGGGGACGCGTAGGACACGCCCCTCTCCACAACCACATTTTCTCATTGCATACCGATTATTAGGGACCGATGTCCCTTTGGGACAGAGGACCCTATTGAATTTGTAAGGTTTTATTATTATTATTATTCCGCCGCCTCTTTGAGCTGTAATTTGACCCCCTTAACATGCTTCAAAACTCACCAAATTTGACACACACATCACGACTGGCGAAAATTTGCTTTCTAATCAAAAAACCAAAACCCAAAACTCAAAATTGCGCTCTGGCGCCCCCTAGGAAAAAAACACAGACAAAACTGTCTCTAACTTCCAGTAGGAACGTCGTAGAAACATGAAAAAAAAACCACTGCGTAGGTCTTAGTTAGACCTATATTTCATATACTCATACCTCCCAGCTTAAATCAACAGGAAGTTTACAATTCCCCCTTAAATATAAAAGTTGGCTAAAAAATGTCGCTTTTTTTCAAACATTATGTCCTCTGAGGCCGTTTGTCATTTCGGCTTCAAATAAGCAAGAGAAGAGAGATTGAACCCTTCTGATTAAAATTTGATGAAAGAGTTTTAATTATTACCCCGGTTTGTATTTTATGAGCCCAGAAAGAACTGGTGGCTGGTGCTGTTGTGTGTACTGCTGTCACAAAATGGCAGCTTCCTGCTCAGACAAAACTGCTTCAAACTAACTCAATGTAGGACTGTCATACACACATGAAACAAAAACCTCAATATAGGTCTCACTGAGACCTATATTTCCTACAGTGACCACCCCCAACTAAAATCAACAGGAAGTTTGCTATTTCCACTTCAATACAACAGCTGCATTATATTCACGATGCATTAGAGTCTCAAAATGGCGGCACCAAGGCGTCCTTATAAAATGCCCAAACAACTGCACAACTTTTATTACTATTAGACTGATGTATAACACGTGTATATAATTTTTTCTCTGTGTAATAATCAATCCATCCATCTTCTACCGTTTTTCCGGGCTTGGGTCGTGGGGGCAGCAGCCAATGCGGTCCCGTCCATCGCTGCTTGCAGCTTTAATTTTTCCTGTTTTTCCCCCCACGTAGGAATAAAATAACATGATTGTGTCACTGCGTAACCTAGTCTCAAACATTTTGCATGTACAAAAATATTAATTTATTATTGTTGTCATTTTACTAAATAATTCTTAATTCATACCGGTCCGTGACGCATTTGCTACCGGGCCGTAGAGAAACATGAAATAATTTCTAAAGGACTGCATTTTCTCCAACTTCACTTTTTCCTGTCCCACTAGACACGCCAATAAGCTTGATTATAGGGTTAACCCTAACCCTTAAAAACTATTCTTAGGAAGTTGTCATTTGTTCTAGCTTTGTGACATGATACAACGTACATGAATGAACATATCAAATATAAATGTGACAGATTGCAGCCAAAGGATGATTTCCAACTGCATCTCATTGGAAAGAAACAAACCCCGAGCTCCTGCTAATTCAACGTTGTAGTAAGTTGAATCTTCCCTGCACTTATTTTTGCTGTATTTATCTGGCACAAGTGGAAAGCCGGTCCCTGAAAATGATTTGCCAACAATAAACCGGTCCGTGCTGCAAAAAAGATTGGGGACCGCTGCTTTAGATAACTAAATGTTCATTCAAACCCCGGCCGAGTCATACCAAAGACTATAAAAATGGGAGCCATTACCTCCCCGCTTGGCACTCAGCATCAAGGCTTGGAATTGGGGGTTCAATCACCTAAAATGATTCCCGGGCAAGGCCACCGCTGCTGCTCACTGCTCCCCTCATCAAGGGTGATGGGTCAAATGCAGAGAATAATTTTGCCACACCTTGTGTATGTGTGACGAACTATGGTACTTTAACTTTTAACTTTAATATTTTAAAAATATTTGACCATTATTTTAATAGCATGTTATATTTTAGATATGGGGTGTCGAAATGTTCCACCAATATTGAAAAGTCACGTATTTCTAAATGATGCTAAAAACAAAAATATATATTTAAAGTCAAAACTTTGTGTTATAGGGGTCTAAGTATATTAGTTTTAAAATTTCAGATTTTTTTCACTAAATATCAATTTTCTTATACATTATTAATGTTTTTCTAAAGATAGATATGATTTTATTTGAAAACAGACAAGTCTAAGTTTTAGTAGACACTTTATAGTCGCTTTTTGTCATTACATAGCGTTTATTTTTGCTGTTTTTTCTTAAATTTTTACAGGTTTTTTCCCCCCCACTGCATAACCCAGTCTCAAACACACGTAACAGTCTTTATTATTGTTGCCATTTTACTAAATAATTCATAAGTTAGTATGTTATTCTATAAATATCTACATTTTGTTTATTAAAATATTTAAAATTCTTATTTCAAAAGTTTATAATATTGAAAAGTCATATATGGAGCGGCCCATTTTGATATATTCTTTCTAAATAATGCTAAAAACAAAAGTATCTAAAGACACGTGACTAAGTATTAGTTTAAACATTTCAGATTTTTTCCATTAAATTATGATAAATTTGCTCTTTTTTTTCTTACATTTAAAAAAAAAAGAAAAGACACAAGTCTTCAGGTATATTTGCAGAAACTACCAGATCGGTATCACCCAAATTTTACTCAATTTCGGATCCCAAAAAAAAAAATCTGTGCTATTGGCTAATCAAACAAAATTTTGACATCGTAATAGGCTCTCCAAATTCATGAAAAAATATTTATACATATTAGCCGCACTGGACTATAAGGTGCAGATATATACGTTGTGAAATGAGTTATATACACAGCAATATTCTGTAAATGTTTATTTACATACCTTAATTCTTCCCAAACGGTGTCTGTAATACGGCAGTGAAACCGATGATCAAACAAAACGGAAGTCATGGTCATGGATCCACTAGCTGCACAAGATAGCTCTCCAATCAGCTAAACAGACTCAATAACTCCACGGTGACGTTTTGGTGAATTTACTGAGGAAGACTATGTCTCCCGGCTGGCCTGGGAACACTTTGGGATCCCCCTTGAGGAGCTGGGTAGAGGGAAGTATTTGCTTCTCTGCTTAGGCTGCTGCCCCCGCAACCCCACCTCGGATAAGCCGAAGGAAATGGATGGATTGCCCATGGGACATTTTGATCCCAGTCACAGGGTGAAGATGGTCCAATCATGTCAATAGTGCACAAAAAACTGAACAGAGGAAAAAAAAAAAAAAAAGGGACTACCACTGAAGATGAGCGTGATTGCTGTGTTCGCAGCTTTCCTGTAAAACGTGTCCCTCGCCTGCTGGGAGATGTCCTGGACCGACCCCAGAACCGGGGGAGTTCCTCCACCCCTCATGCATGGTGCCCGTGCTCCCAGCAGCCACAGTGGCACTTGACACAGGTGCGTAGGCCTGCACCGGGTAGGAGCCCGGCGGCGGGTTTATCTGCGGCAGCAGGGTCCTCCTCCTCTCCTCAGCGGAGGCCGGCACAAACAAGACCACGCCCACGCCCCTCAACAGGCGGAAAGGTGCGCTCTTCTCCACGAGAGCCGCCCCTGACTCGGAGATGTCCACCAGGGAGAACCATCCCCTGCCGTGGGTCCATCCCACCAGGGCAGCCACGATGCTGCACGGTGGCACGGTGTGAGGGACGAGGACGCCGGTGATGAGGACCAACACCCACGGGAGGACCACGGCGGGGACGCTGACCCCACAAAGGAACCCTTTGGTCGTTTTAGTGCGGGCGGTGGTGAGGGCCATGCAGGCCAGGGCCGTGGGCACCAAGCCCTCCGTGGGCGCCTGGCTGTCCCGCAGCACATCCAGGAAGGCGTACAGCAAACCAGTGACGGCGGACATCAGGACGCACGCCAACAGGAAGCGGACAGTCCCCACGCCGTTCTCCAGACCGGCACCCAGAAACAGCATGGTGCAGATGCTGAGGAGCAGCTGGTCCAGGCTCCTGTGGTAGAAGGGGTGAGTGAGGACTCTGTGAACTTGGCCCTGCAGGACAACACTGGAGCCAACACTCAGGCTCCCTGGAGCCAAGCGGAAGTAGTCCACGCTGCCGAACACCGCACACGACGTGAGGATGATGACGAAATTCCCACTCGTCAACACCGGAACCAACTCTCGGAATATTTGCTGCATCGTCTTTAAATAGCTCGTTGCTGTCATCATTTCAACATCCAACAGTTTTAATCAAATTATGGCCGCACTTCCGTTGAGAAGCTATCCAAGGCTGTATACAACATATAGTTTCTTGTTCTCGTCGCCAGCTAATACACGGACAGACTATAAGCTATGTTCACGACATTGTTCAACAAAAACACTTTTATGTCTACACTTACACGGCCCGTGCTTGATGATTCGGCTCTCGTCCTACTTCCGCAGTTCCGGTAACATTTCCGGACATACATTTCAAAATAAGACACATGGGTACAAAAATAACATTTCGGTGTGTTACAGAATAAGGTATAATATTCATATATATATATATATATATATATATATATATATATATATATATATATATATATATATATATATATATATATTGTTTTTTTTTTCCTTTTTTTTTCTGGATACAATATGTTAGCATTAAATCATTTTCAGTCAGGCCTTTTTTTAAATAATACAATCTACAGGTGGAAGAGGGGTTAGTGCATCTGCCTCACAATATGAAGGTCCTGAGTAGTCCTGGGTTCGATCCTGCGCTTGGGATCTTTCTGTGTAAAGTTTGTATGTTCTACCCGTGGGTTCCCTCTGGGTACTTCCTCCTACCGCCAAAGACATGCACCTGGAGATAGGCCCCGCCCACCTCCAAAGACATGCACCTGGGGATAGGCCCCTCCCACCTCTAAAGACATGCACCTGGGGATAGGTTGATTGGCAACACTAATTAAACTAAGAAAGAAAATGGTCCCTAGTGTGTGAATGTTGTCTGTCTATCTGTGTTGGCCCTGCGATGAGGTGGCGACTTGTCCAGGGTGTACACCGCCTTCTGCCCGAATGCAGCTGAGATAGGCTCCAGCGCTCCCCCCCCCAACCCAAAAGGGACAAGCGGTAGGAAAAGGATGGATGGATGGACAATCCATAGGTAAATAATCATAAGCAGGCACCGTATTTTTTTCTTACGGTTTAAATATTGATATTTATTCCCGGCTGGCCTGGGAACGCCTCGGGATCCCCCGGGAAGAGCTAGACGAAGTGGCTGGAGATAGGGAAGTCTGGGCTTCCCTGCTTAGGCTGCTGCCCCCGCGACCCGACCTCGGATAAGCGGAAGATGATGATGATGATGATGATGATGATGATGGTTTAAATATTATCCATCCATCCATTTTCTACCGCTTATTCCCTTTTAGGGTCGCGGGGTGCGCTGGCGCCCATCTCTGCTATGTTATTATATATTGACTAAATTTAGAACAAAAATACAAAATTGTATTATTTTGTACAGAGTGGAGGTAAAATGATAATATTCTGGTAAAATTAAGGTCACTTACTATTTTCCAGTCAAACCTTTCAAAATAAGACAATTCATATACAAATAACCATAACCAAAACAACAAGGCGCTGTATTTTCTTACACAGTTGCGATTTTATTATATATTGACTAAATTAAAAACATAAATACAATTGGTATTTTTTGTACAGAGTAGAGGTAATTATCTCAGGACACCCTCAGTAAAAAGATTCTAAATTTCAATGGGTCTGCTTCCTGATTAAATAAATGTCCTACCTCATTTCCTGGTCATGGCTTTCAAAATAAGACAACCCATAGGTCAATAAAATTGAATATAAGACGTTGCATTATCTCTTAGTACTCTAATTATATAATTATTGAGTAAATTAAGAACAAAAATTAAATGTTTAATACTGTACTGTTTCGATATTAAATTATTTCTAGTCAGGTCATTTAAAAAGGCAAGGTTAGGCTCATGCAGATAACGCAGAAAATACATTTTTCTTTTAAAACCTCCTGATTTTAGTGTTTTAGGGGCAAATACCAAACAATAATTATTAATCCTGAAATCATTTCCGGCCAAACATTATGATTAAATAAAGGTCCTAACTAATTTCCGGTCATGCCTTTCAAAATAATTCCAAATAATCCATAGGTAAATATAATATAAAGCGTTACATTAATTAATAGTGCCCTAATGATATAATATATTTATTGAATTAAGAACAAAAATGCAATCGTTTTTTTTTTTTAATTGGATATAAAATCATTTGTAGTTAGGCCATTCAAAAAAGGCAATTGGGCTCTCACAGATAACGTAGGAAATGCATTTTTATAAAAGAAATAAAATAAATCGAGATTTTTTTATTTTGGGGCCAAATAAAAAACTGTGTATATTTTTATTAATTATTATTCGTGAAATCACTTCTTGCCAATCTTTTTTTTTTTTTTAACACAGTTCATGAATAACTTTCTAATATGGCAATGTAAATTAGTCCCTTAATTGTTGTTAAATATTATGTCGCTCGTTGATGTACAAAAACAACGCACGTTTTTAGTGTGTTATCGTGACAATTAAGGAGTTTATTTAATATATGTTTTTATTTTATAAACCTTTATTTATAAATGGCAACATTTACAAACTATTGAGAAATAATAATAATAATCATCAAATTACGTAGAAAACAGCGCCAGGGGGTTGATGAGGGAGGTATTTGCCCGGCGGAACACAAAGTGAGGCCGCGCTTCCGGTGTCATGTGGCGACGGCCGCGGATGTTGATGTTGATGTTCGCCGCTGTAGAAGATGTGAACTTCCATCTCGCTTTCTTCTCTCCTGGCGCCTTCTCCTTCTCCGTCGGGGCAGGCGTGCTTGCTTGCATCCCCGGGCGGCGCCGTGTCTCTCCCGCGGAGCAGCGCGGATGATGGAGGACTTTGACGAGATCTACGAGGAAGAGGAGGAGGAGGACGAAGAGGAGGAGGACGAGGACAGGGCCGCGGAGGAGCAACTCCTCAAGTACGCCCCGGACCCGGTGGTAGTGCGAGGCTGCGGCTACGTCACCGTGTAAGTGGCTGACGATGGTCGCTGGTATTGGGGGGGGAATTGGAACTCTTGTCACCTGACTGACGATGCTAACTCTATTAGCATAGAGCTACTCTCTTAGCAACTTGTTAACCATACATGCTACTATTAACCTGTTAGTTTTTGTACTTTTATCAACTGTCGTTGCGTTTGGTCATACTTATTTCAGCTATTTCAAATTTGTGAGTGTGTGTGCGAATTATATTTATCCAGTTAGCTGGATGCTAACTCCTTTAGCATAGAGCTACTTTGTTAGGAACATGCTAACTACACTACTATTAACCTTTTAGTTATTGTACTTTCATCAACCCTCATTACGTTTATTCATACGTATGCCAGCCATTTGAAACATTCAAATAATGACTTAATTGGTGTGTGTTAATTATATTGATCCAGTTAGCTGGATGCTAACTTTATTAGCATAAAGATACTTTGTTAGCAAGATGCTAACTACACTACTATTAACCTTTTAGTTATTGTACTTTTATCAACTCTCATTACGTTTGTTCATACTTATGCCAGCCATTTGAAACATTCAAATAATGACTTAATTTGTGTGTGTTAATTATATTGATCCAGTTAACTGGATGCTAACTAGATGCTAACTCCATTACCATTGAGCTACTTTGTTAGCAACATGCTAACTACACATGCTACTATTGACCTTTCAGTTTTTGTACTTCTATCAACTCTCATTACGTTTGTTCATACTTATTCCAACCACTTCAAACTTTCGAAAAATGACTTAATTTGTGTGTGTGTTAATTATATTCATGCAGTTAGCTGGATGCTAACTCATTAGCATAGATCAGGGGTCACCAACCTTTTTGAAACCGAGAGCTACTTCTTGGGTTCTGATTAATGCGAAGGGCTACCAGTTTGATACACACTTAAAATAAATTGCCAGAAATAGCCAATTTTCTCAATTTACCTTTGATAAATATATAAATATATATATAAAGGGTATTTCTGTCTGTCATTCCGTCGTACATTTTTTTTTTCCTTTTACAGAAGTTTTTTTGTAGAGAATGAATGATGAAAAAAACACTTAATTGAATAAATTAAAAGAGGAGAAAACATGAAAAAAATGAAAATTCAATTTTGAAACATAGTTTATCTTCAATTTCGACTCTGTAAAAGTCAAAATTCAACCGAAAAAAATTAAGAGGAAAAACTAACTAATTCAAATCTTTTTGAAAAAATTAGAAAAATAATTTGTGGAACATCATTAGTAAATTTTCCTGATTAACATTAATTTTAGAATTTTGATGACATGTTTTAAATATGTTAAAATCCAATCTGCACTTTGTTAGAATATATAACAAATTGGACCAAACTATATGTCTAAAAAAGACAAATCATTATTTCATTTAAATTTTCAAGAATTTTTTTTTTTTATAAAAAATTCAAAAGACTTTGAATTAAGATTTAAATTTGATTCTACAGATTTTCTAGATTTGCCAGAATAATTTTTTTGAATTTTAATCCTAAATTTGAAAAATATTTCACAAATGTTTTTTGTCGAAAAAACAAAAGCTAAAATGAAGAATTAAATTAAAATGTTATTATTCTTTACAATAAAAAAAAAAAAATACAATTACTTGAACATTGATTTAAATTGTCAGGAAAGAAGAGGAAGGAATTTAAAAGGTATACAGGTATGTGTTCAAAAATCATTTTTAAGGTTGTATTTTTTTCTCTAAAATTGTCTTTCTGAAAGTTATAAGAAGTAAAGTAAAAAAAAGAAATGAATTCAACAAGTGAAGACTAAGTCTTTAAAATATTTTCTTGGATGTTCAAATTCTATTTGAGTTTTGTCTCTCTTAGAATTAAAAATGTCGAGCAAAGCGACGGTGTTGCTAGTAAATAAATACAATTTAAAAAATAGAGGCAGCTCACTGGTAAGTGCTCCTATTTGAGCTATTTTTAGAACAGGCCAGCCGGCGACTCATCTGGTCCTTTCGGGCTACCTGGTGCCTGCGGGCACCGCATTGGTTACCCCTGGCATAGAACTACTTTGTGGATGCCACTATTAACCTTTTAGTTATTGTACTTTTATCAACTCTCGTTACGTTTGTTCATACTTATGCCAGCCTTTTCAAACACTCAAATAATGACTTAATTTGTGTGTGTGTGTGAAATATATTTATCCAGTTAGCTGGATGCTAACTAGATGCTAGCTTCTTTAGCATAGAGCTACTCTGTTAGCAACATGCTAACTACACTACTATTACCCTTTTTAGTTTTTTTGCCATTATCAACTCTCGCTACGTTTTTTCGTACTTATTCCAGCCATTTCAAACATTCAAATAATTACTAAATTTGTGTGTGATTACATTTATCCAGTTAGCTGGATGCTAACTATGTTAGCATAGAGCTACTCTGATTGCAACATGCTAACTACACGCGCGGATGTTACTATCAACCTTTTAGTTTTTGTACTTTTATCAACTCTCGTTACGTTCATTAATACTTATTCTAGCCATTTCAAAAACTCGAATAATGACTTAATTTGTGTGTGTGAATTATATCTATCCAGTTCGCTGCATGCTAACTAGATCCTAGCTCCATTAGCATAGAGCTACTCTGTTAGCAACATGCTAACTACACTACTATTAACCTGTATAGTTTTTGTACTTAAATCAACTCTCGTTACGATTGTTCATACGTATTCCAGCCATTTGAAACATTCAAATAATGACTTAATTAGTGTGTGTGAATTATATTTATCCAGTTTGCTGGATGCTAATTCCATTGGCATAGAGCTACTCTGTTAGCAACATGCTAACTACGTGCGTGGATGCTACTATTAATCTTTTAGTTTTTGTACTTTTATCAACTCTCGTTCAGTTTGTTCATACTTATTCCAGCCATTTGAAACATACGAATAATGACTTAACTTAAGAGAACACCAACATTGAGAATGTGATGATACATCTTATCTAGGCGTGTTTGTTTTGTTTTAAAGATTAATTTAAATGTATCAGTGGTGGGCAGTGTGTTTCCCACCTAGGCCTCCAGTTAGGGCTGGGCGATATGGCCTTTTATTAATATCTCGATATGTTTAGGCCATGTGACGATACACCAAATATGTGGATATTTTGCCTTAGCCTTGAATTAACATTTGATGCATATAATCACAGCAGTATGATGATTCTATGTGTATACATTCAAACATTCTTCTTCATACTGCATTAATATATGTTACTTTTAAACTTTCATGCAGAGAGGGAAATCACAACTAAGTCAATTTACCAAAAGTGTATTTATGAAACAGCTTTTAAGCAGTGACACAAACATTCATGTCATTTCCAAAACAGAAAGTACAAGATTGTCAGAGACATTTTTAAACAAGCTATTAGTGCACCTCTGTGCATGATGTCATTAAGATTACGTATCAAACCAACACTCAATTAAAGTGCACTTTTGGTACAGAACGCCACTAAAATAGTTTAAAACAAAATGCACTTTTGTGCATGATGTCACACAAGATATTTCAATAAGTGTCAAATAAAAATGAGCTACATAACAGGAAATCAAATAGTGTATGTCATTCTCTATGTAGTAGGTTCCCGCGGACGTCATCTCTTTCTGTTGTTGACTATCTTTTTCATACGGTGTTGATGTGGAAATGGTTGCTTGGACATTTTGTGGGTGTGGCACCGAATGGAGATGTTGACATGCGGAGTAAGCACTCTTCTTTCTCTAGCAGGTGACTTTTCAAATGATGCTACACATTAGCAGTGCTGCTACTTTTTGTAGCAACACTTTTGCTGCATAATTGTTGAACATCTTCCTGCTTGAAGCCAAACTACCGCCAGACGATGCACCCCGTGCTGTTTGTCTTGGAATTAATTCTTCCTCCATTTGTTACCAGATTTGCATCTTCTCTCTCTCGTATCACCACTCGCAACGCACCGTTAGCATCACTGCTATTGTTACCATGTAGCTACCTCTGCTCGGGGAGGGCGTGTGACGTGACAGTATGTGATGTATGTAAGAAGGTGCGCTTGTTTTGTGTCTCTTTAAAGGAGGAGAGACAAGAAAGAGTGTGATGCCCGCAGCTTAAAGCAACTGCGTAAGAACGTATACTCCAATATCACCATATAGGCATTTCTATATCGCACGGAGACAAACCCGTGTATCCAGTATATTCCATATATCACCCAGCCCTAGTGTGAACCAAAAAAATGAGGACTTTCATGTTGTGTTTGACTTTGAAGAGACTTCCAGCGTCATCCACTGGTTAAAGTAGGACTTCCAGCGCTCATTAATGAACATTGTACACACGAAGACACAATACAAATATTTATTTCATATTTTCTCAATTTTATCAAACATAATTAATAGCAGTCGACAGAGGCTCCTCCTCCATGACAAAAGCAAAGCAGACCAACGGAAGGAATCTTTCCTTCCAGGACAAAAACTCTCACATTAGACTTTTCATGACACATGTTGACCTCTCCTTTGTCTTCCTCCCAACTGCACAGGTTTGGCCTCAGTAACAAGTTTGAATGGGAATTCCCTTCAGCACTCACAGGCAAGGTGAGTGGACTCTCATTCAGCTGTCCACTGACTACTCTAAAGTCTTCCACTGACAAGATGGAGCGGGATCATTGATGACATTTGGGGGCTGTGTCACACCTATCTGACCTCATACATACCTGTGCGTGTGCGTATGTGTGTCTCCTCACTCAGGTGGCACCAGAAGAGTTCAGAGCGAGCATCAACCGAGTGAACAGTTGTCTTAGAAAGACGCTGCCGGTGAACGTGAGATGGCTGTTGTGTGGCTGCCTGTGCTGCTGCTGCACGCTGGGCTTCAGTCTGTGGCCTGTCATCTGCTTCAGCAAGAGGGTGAGATGCGCACACACACACACACACACACGAGCATGACATCATTTTACCGGGTGTCTTACAGACAAGAAAATCTATAGAGAAGCTTCTGGAGTGGGAGAACTGCAGACTTTACCACAAGGTGAGTGCCTTTGTTGTGTCTTGATGATGAACTGCAGGCATTTAGTTCTACTCTCCTGCTGATAAACACTAGGTCCATCACAGGTAAAGGTGGGCAGTAAAGAAGGAATATAGAATGTAAAAAAAAAGGTAATTAAAAAGTAAAATAAGTAATTTAGAAGGTAAAATAAAGGACAGAAGGTAATTAAAAGGTAAAACAATGAATATAGGAGGTTCATCAAAAGTTAAATAGAAGGTAAGAAAAAGGTAAAATAAGTTAAAAAGAAGGTAAATGAACGGTAAAATAGGTTAAATAGAAGATAAATAAAAGGAAAAATAGGTTAAATAGAAGGTGAATAAAAGTAAAATAGGTTAAACAGAAGGTAAATAAAAGTAACATATGTTAAATAGAAGGGTAAATAAAAGTAAAATAGTTTAAATAGAAGGTAAATGAAAAGTAAAGATCAAACAAGGTAAAATACAATCAAAGAAGATAAATAAATAGGTCATCCCATTAGGTTGAGTTTTTCCTTGCCCCGATGTGGGATCTGAGCCCAGGATGTCCTTGTGGCTTGTGCAGCCCTTTGAGACACTCCCGATTTAGTGCTATATAAGTAAAAATTGATTGATTGAGAAGGTAAATACAAATTAAACTATGTTAAAGGCCTACTGAAACCCACTACTACCGACCACGCAGTCTGATAGTTTATATATCAATGATGAAATCTTAACATCGCAACACATGCCAATACGGCCTTTTTATTTTACTAAATTGCAATTTTAAATTTCCCGCGAAGTGTCTTGTTGAAAACGTCGCGGAATGATGACGCGTGCAATTGACGTCTCGGGTTGTAGCGGACATTTTTTTCCAGCCCGATCCAAGCTATAAGTAGTCTGCTTTAATTGCATAATTACACAGTACTCTGGACATCTGTGTTGGTGAATCTTTTGCAATTTGTTCAATTATTAATGGAGACGTCAAAGTAGAAAGATGGAGGTGGGAAGCGGTGTATTGCGGCTGCCTTTAGCCACACAAACACAGCCGGTGTTTCCTTGTTTAAAATTCCCGAAGGTGAAGCTTTACTATGGAACAGAGCGGTCAAGCGAACATGGTGTCCGACCACATGTTAACCGGCAGGTTTCGGTGAGAAAATTGTGGTAATAAGTCTGCTCTTACCGTAGTTATGAGCGGAGCTCGCGTCCTCCTGCAGTTGCTGCGGACTATTACCTCCTCCCGCCGGAGACACTGGCGGTCACAACACCCATGGCCACACCCCTCCGACTTTCAGGTACCATATAATCTCACTAAAACACTAGTAACACAATAAGCAGATAAGGGATTTTCCAGAATTATCCTAGTAAATGTGTCTAATAACATCTGAACACTGTCCCCGCCTTTTCTTATTTTTTTTTTTTTACTTTTTTATTATTTATTTTTTTTCCTAGTCCTTTACTCTTACTATCCCCATCCACAAATCTTTCATCCTCACTCAAATTAATGGGGAAATTCTCGCTTTCTCTGTCCGAATCGCTCTAGCTGCTGGTGGCTATGATTGTAAAAGATGTGAGGAGCTCTACAACCCGTGATGTCATGCGCACATCGTCTACTTCTTCCGGTAAAGGCAAGGCTTTTTTATTAGCGACCCAAAGTTGCGAACTTTATCGTCGATGTTCTCTACTAAATCCTTTCAGCAAAAATATGGCAATATCGCGAAATGATCAAGTATGACACATAGAATGGACCTGCTATCCCCGTTTAAATAAGAAAATCTAATTTCAGTAGGCCTTTAATATAAAGTAAAAAAGTAAAAGGAATATATAAGGTAAAATACTGTCAGTTAAATAAAAGGTAAAACAAGTTATAGAGAAGGTAAATAAAAGGTAAAAGAAAGTAAATAACGGTAAAAAAAGACAATGTAAAAGACTTTCAAATAAGGTAAATAGAAGGTAAAATTAGTTACATATAAGATGAATAAAAAGCAATTAAGTCAAATGTACGATAAGTAAAAAGTAAAGAAGGTAAATCATTTTTTTTAAAGTTAGGATAAATGTGGTCGAGTAAGGTAAGTAGAAGGTAATAGAGGTTATCACATTGTGTATTTGTAGTTGTTTGCCCTAGACACTGAGCAAACGTGTTTAATTATCATGTTGTGTACTTGCAGTTGTGTTTGCACTAGACCAGGGGTAGGGAACCTCTGGCTCTAGAGCCAGATGTGGCTCTTTTGATGACTGCATCTGGCTCTCAGATAAATCTTAGGTGACATTACTTAACACGATAAGTAATGAATAATTCCGCTGGTAATCACAGTGTTTAAAATAACGTTCAAAATATAAAACATTCTCATGCATTTTAATCCATCCATCTGTTTTCAACCGCACGGTTTCAACAAGTATTTTAATTATTATTGGTTTTGCTTCAAAATAACAATGTTATTAAAAGGAATGAGAGACTTGATTTACCCTAAAAATGTTGGTCTTACTTAAAAATGCACGTATTTAGTTGTATTCAGTGTTAAAAAAAAATATTATATGGCTCTCATGGAAATACATTTTAAAATATTTGGCTTTCATGGTTCTCTCAGCCAAAAAGGTTCCCGACCCCTGCACTAGACACTGAGCAAACATGTGTTTAATTATCATGCTGTGTACTTGCAGTTGTGTTTGCACTAGACGCTGAGCAAACATGTGTTTAATTATCATGTTGTTTACTTGCAGTTGTGTTTACACTAGACACTGAGCAAAAGTCTGTTTATTATGTTGTGTACTTGAAGTTGTTTGCACTAGACACTGAGCAAACATGTGTTTAATTATCATGTTGTGTACTTGCAGTTGTTTGCACTAGATAGACACTGAGCAAACATGTGTTTAATTATCATGCTGTGTACTTGCAGTTGTGTTTGCACTAGACACTGAGCAAACATGTGTTTAATTATCATGTTGTTTACTTGCAGTTGTGTTTACACTAGACACTGAGCAAAAGTCTGTTTATTATGTTGTGTACTTGAAGTTGTTTGCACTAGACACTGTGCAAACATGTGTTTAATTATCATGTTGTGTACTTCCAGTTGTTTGCACTAGATAGACACTGAGCAAACATGTGTTTAATTATCATGCTGTGTACTTGCAGTTGTGTTTGCACTAGACACTGAGCAAACATGTGTTGAATTATCATGTTGTGTACTTGCAGTTGTATTTGCACTAGACTCTGCGCAAACGTGTTTGATTATCATGCTGTGTACTTGCAGTTGTGTTTGCACTAGACACTGAGCAAACATGTTCAATTATCATGTTGTGTACTTTCAGTTGTGTTTGCACTGGACCCTGAGCAAACATGTGTTTGATTATCATGTTGTGTACTTGCAGTTGTGTTTGCACTAGACACTGAGCAAAAGTCTGTTTAATTATGTTGTGTACTTGCAGTTGTGGTTGCACTAGACACTGAGCAAAAGTCTGTTTATTATATTGTGTACTTGAAGTTGTTTGCACTAGACACTGAGCAAACATGTTTAATTATCATGTTGTATACTTGCCGTTGTGTTTGCACTGGACACTGAGCAAACATGTGTTTAATTATCATTTTGTGTACTTGCAGTTGTGTTTGCACTAGACACTGAGCAAACATGTGTTTAATTATCATGTTGTGTACTTGCAGTTGTGTTTGCACTGGACACTGAGCAAAAGGAAGTGCGAATCCAACAACATGATGGAATATGTAAGTGTTGCCTCATGACATCTTTCACCTCCTTTTCTTTTTTGTGGAAAACTAGGTCCAGTAATCCCTTGTTCATCCTTGTTAATTACTTCCTGTAGGAATCATTCAGTATTAATCACATATTTTCATTGCTAGAACATAAAAAAGCAGTAAATAACAGCCTTTAGTCAAGGTTTCATCCAATAATTTGATGCAGTCTGAGGCTGAGCCAATCAGTGTCCACGATACTTAACAGTCCGATCTGATGGGTTTGATATACTTTTATTGATGTTCTATCCATGTTCAGAGTGCAATGTCAATGTTGTTTATGCACACCCATGAGAAGGAGGGATGAAGGTCGTCAGAAAAATCTTGTTTATTTGAACCTTTTTTCCTAAAATATGCAAAACAATTACTCGATTAATCGAACAAACTTATTGATTACCAAAATAATTGCTCATTCTTTGACTTTCAAATCCCAGGAAATAAAAAATGCAACACAATCCAATCTGAGAAGAATTGGAATAAAATCATCTCTTTCAGGGTTAAACTGCCACCGTCACAAAACCTTAATTAGCTGCGCAGGCACAGTATTAAGCACAAATAGTTACCATGTAGCAACAATACATGTTTGTGTCACATAAGTGATCCAGTATAAAATAGTAAATTATACCTTTATTTTGACATTGAGGGTTAGAGTAACTTCCTGTATCCTCTTCTCACATTATTTTTTTCTTAAACTGCCCTTTTTTGGGGGAATTTTGTCAATCATTCCCAATACTTACATAAGACTAGAACACACATTTTTTTCACCTTC
>NC_084611.1:48940317-49035317 GCF_033978795.1 Nerophis ophidion | reverse complement strand
AAGGTGATGTAACACAGTGGTGAACTTGCCCTTTCCCAACTACTTCGGCACGTGTTGCAGCCATGATATTCTAACTTAATTATTATTTGCAAAAAAAAATAAAGTTTATGAGTTTGAACATCAATATCTTGTCTTTGTAGTGCATTCATTTGAATATGGGTTGAAAAGGATTTGCAAATCATTGTATTCCGTTTATATTTACATCTAACACAATTTCCCAACTCATATGGAAACGGGGTCTGTATATATGTCATGTAGTAACATTCATAATAACATGTAATATATACATGATGTAAGTATACATGTAGTATCTAGTAAGATTCATAATAACATGTAATATATACATGTTGTAAGTGTATATGTAGTATCCAGTAAGATTCATAATAACATGTAATATATACATGATGTAAGTATATATGTAGTGTCTAGTAAGATTCATAATAACATGTAATATATACATGATGTAAGGATGTTGAGTTTTTCTGCGCCGCAAACGTATTTTGCGTTCATAATGTAAAGAAGACTAGTATACTTTTATTTTGACCACCTCTGTTTTTTCTAACTCTGCATCCACTCATACAAAGATTCACTTTTGTTACCTCGCTGTCTCCCACAGGTGATCCTAATAGAGTTCCTCCCCAAGATCCCCATCAACAGACCCGACTAACTCAATGATCTCAAGTTGGTGTCTACAGACCCGACGAGCCCATCTGATCTCAAGATGGCGTCTACAGACCCGACGAGCCCATCTGATCTCAAGATGGCATCTACAGACCCGACGAGCCTATCTGATCTCAAGATGGCGTCTACAGACCTGACGAGCCCATCTGATCTCAAGATGGAGTCTACAGACCTGACTAGCCCATCTGATCTCAAGATGGCGTCTACAGACTCGACGAGCCCATCTGATCTCAAGATGGAGTCTACAGACCCGACGAGCCCGTCTGATCTCAAGAGGGCGTCTACAGCCCGGGCTAGTCCATCTGTTTTCAAGACGGCGTCTACAGGCCCCACTAGCCCATCTGTTTTCAAGACTGCGTCTACAGGCCCGACTAGCGCATCTGATCTCAAAGAAGGTGTCTACAGACCCGTCAAGCCCATCTGATCTTAAAGAAGGCGTCTACAGACCCGACAAGCCCATCTGATCTCAAAAAAGTCATCTACAGACCCGACAAGCCCTTCTGATCTTAAAGAAGGCGTCTACAGACCCGACAAGCCCATCTGATCTCAAAGAAGTCATCTACAGACCCGACAAACCCTTCTGATCTCAAAGAAGGCGTCTACAGACTCGACTAACCCATCTGATCTCAAGACTGAGTCTACAGACGCGACTAGCCCATCTGCTTTTAAGACGGCGTCTACAGACCCAACTAGCCCATCTGATCTTAAGACGGCGTCTACAGACCCGACTAGCCCATCTGATCTTAAGACGGCGTCTACAGACCCGACTAGCCCATCTGATCTCAAGACAGCGTCTACAGACCCGACTAGGCCATCTGATCTCAAGACGGCGTCTACAGACCCGACTAGGCCATCTGATCTCAAGACGGCGTCTATAGACCCGACTAGGCCATCTGATCTCAAGACTGAGTCTACAGACGCGACCAGCCCATCTACTTTTAAGACGGCGTGTACAGACCCGAATAGGGCGTCTGATCTCAAGACAGCATCTCACCTGAGTCACTCTAAAGGTTGACAGGGTAAAACTTCCACCCTCTTTTTCTTTTGGACCACTTGTCCCGCCATGACCAGACTGTTTTGGAGCAGGGAATCAGACCCAACGTTGCTGCAGAGTCATGGTGACAAGAAGCCTGACTCAGCGACCGTCAAACCACCAAATACACCCCAGTGCTTTTTTCTCTGTTTCTGGAACAGGCGACTGTGGGGGACGACTAAATCATTTTGGAAAAGGGGACTGTGGAGGACGACTAAATCATTTTGGAACAGGCGATTGTGAAGGACTATTAAGAGTGTAGCAGCACAGTCAGTGTGCATTAGGAGACAATCAGTGGTGTTGCGGTCACCATGGCAACATGTTTGTTTTGTTTTGTGTGACGTCACCTTTCTTTTCTAACTAAGTGTGGTCTTGTCTGTCTGGTGGAGTCACACCACATTCTTGTCTTTCTGAAGGGGTGTGGCTCACATGACTCAAGGTCACTCAAAGTCACCTTTCATCTTCACCACATGGGGGCAATTCTCTTTCCTCACTTCTGAACTCCTGTTTCCATGCCAGTGTTATAGTGAGCAGAATAATCTGCCACCTTTCCACCGCTAACTACTGTAAATTCCGGACTATCAGTCACTACTTTTTTCCTATGCTTTGAACCCTGCGGCTTATAAAACGGTGCGACTACTTAATGTTTTTTTTTTTGTTTTTTTTTGCTGACGGCCGTGATACAAATAGTTTAAAAATAAACAAATCAGACACTGAGAAGGAGTGTTATTGTTTGTGCTTCAGCGCCATCTTTTGGACATGTTCGCTCACCGCAGTGCTCTTTTCTTTAGAGCCGTCAACTGGAAGTAGACCTGCCGTCCATAGCGTTCCTACTCGTATGGATTCTTCATTCATCACCCCCAGCAACGTTTTTAAGTTTTACAATATAACTAAAACTATTCTTACTTACTAAAGCACCCCATGTGAGATGTCTGTAGTAGTGTATCCATGCACACTTGTACGTGCTATCATACTCAAGCTAGCGGCATTAGCTAATATGCTGACAGGTTTACGAGTGTCTGTGTTAGTATTTTTTTACTTACATTCTTGTTGTATTGTTTCGCTTTCACAAATTCCTCAGTAAATTCACCAAAACGTCACATATATACTATTATTAGGAAGAGGCGTTTATTTGGTAATATACAGTATATATATATATACAGTATATATGTATATATATACATATATACATATATATATATATATATATATACATACTGTATATTACCAAATAAACGCCTCTTCCTAATAATAGCCCATGTATAGCGATACACCACAACTGACTGGAAGTGGGGGAAAAGCTGGGAAAGTAGGCAAAAGTCCTCAAAGTTTTAAAAAATCAATCACACAAGTCCCGCAGCTGGCCACCCGAGTCAAGGGATGCCCAGCATGTCCATAGCGCACACCACAAAGTCACACTGGAAGTGGGGGGGAAAGTTGGGAAAGTAGGCAAAAGTCCTCAAAATGTTCAAAAATCTTACCTGGGATGGATTCCCACAAGTCCCCCATGTCCCAAAAATTCAAAAAATGAATAAAAATCCAGGGGCCGGATTTTGGATGCCGGCGGGCCGCTTTCGGCCCGCGGCCTTAGTTTGGAGACCGATTTCAAAAATTGTCCCCAGCCGGGTATTGTTTTCCTTGGAGTTTATAGGGACTAAATCCAGCAATCCCCCCCCCACCCCCCCCCACCCCACACCCCACACCCCCCACACCCCCTAACTCCGCCTGTGGAGGTCCAATCATCACATGGTTTTCACAGTATGCAGGGGGGGGGGGGGGGTAAGGATGAGTCACCAGGGTGAGTTTCATGTCTCTACGAGCATCCTAGCCAGAGATAGATAGATGTTCAGCCAGCTGGAATCAACTCTTCACTGAAAATGCACCCCCACCATAACTCCATCTCTGGTACTTCGGGTACTTTTGGTAAACTTATTTGTGAATGTTCAGTTTGAAAATTCTTAAAACCAAAACAACGATAGGTATCAGATGCATTCATTTATTAATGTATTCATCCATCCACCCATGAGCTTCTTACAGTTAAATGATAATAAATGGGTTGTACTTGTAATGCGCTTTTCTACCTTCAAGGTACTCAAAGCGCTTTGACACTACTTCCACATTTACCCATTCACACACTGATGGAGGGAGCTGCCATGCAAGGCGCCAACCAGCACCCATCAGGAGCAGGGGTGAAGCGTCTTGCTCAGGACACAACGGACGTGACGAGGTTGGTACTAGGTGGGATTTGAACCAGGGACCCTCGGGTTGCGCACGGCCACTCTCCCACTGCGCCACGCAGTTAAAGAAAATGTCATATTTTTAAAATACATGTATTGGATCACGTCGAGTGAAGCAGCAAACATTTGTTCTCCTTGATGTCTCTAAAAAAGTACATATAGAGGCTTACTTTGGTGTATATATTCTTTAATACAATACTTCAATACATTTTCGGGACAGCAAATATTCCTATATTAAATGGTTATTGTTTTCGCTTTATCTGAATGGTGGCGAAATCATTAAAGGCTCACAATTAATCCATCCATTAATAAATCCAAAGTAAACACAACTTGGATTATTTCACCTTGTTATGTACTTTTTTATGCCGAAAGAGTCGATGTACCCACCTGAATGACGACGAAATCATTAAAGGCAATGACGGCGAAATCATTGAAGAATCACAATTAATCCATCCATTAATATATCCAAAGTAAAGACAACTTGGATTATTCACCTTGTTATGTACATTTTTCTGCCGAAAGAGGCGATTGAGTGACGACGAAATCATTAAAAGCAATGACGGCGAAATCATTAAAGAATCACAATTAATCCATCCATTAATATATCTAAAGTAAAGACAACTTGGATTATTCACCTGCATTTTACGGCGGGGGGTGCATAATTCGGCACAACACCGGCGGACCCGATAAAGCTATATTATATTTGAGTAACGCTTTAGTAAAATAAACATTATGAAGGTGCTGGAATATTTCATGCTATTATTCACAGGCAGCCTAAAATGAATCCTTTATTATTCAGAACGGAAACGTGTACAATATCTGACCCAGTTCTGATCTGATGAGTTACATTTCTGTGTTATTATTGTTGTATGCTGCATCCACAATGTCCATTTATTTCATTTAGCTTTTTTTTAATGTGGTGTAATTATATAAAAAGTAATTTTATTGATTACCTCAGGGAGTTTCCTCAGGAACATTTTAATTCCAGCAGCAGTGTACAGAATTGACATTAATTTAAAAAGTACATAACGGGGGTTTGAATGGGGAAAAAAAAGAAGAAAATATTACAATAAAAATAAAAAAGCAACATAAGAATACAAATATAACAGTAAAAATAACAATATAACAAGACAAGGCAGCAGTGACCATGATATGAAAAAATGTGCCTTTTACATCACATATTATTAAATAAATCAACCAAGTATGTATTGAGTTACATATAAATGATGCTGCTATGTACATTCATGATATGGTTTCTCTCATTTCAGAAAGAAACAAGCCAGCATTAGCGACTTCGTACAAAGGAAGGTGTGCACACCAAAGCAAGCGGCTGCATTGACTGTTGCTATCCTGGATATGTTGCTAAATGACCGTTTCAGAAAAATGATTGTGTATATATATAAAATGTGTATATATGTGAAATGGGTCCCTCGAGGACCCATTTTACCAAACTGATGGAGAGGAAGTATGAGCAGACATTTCAAGCTGTGTAAACTGACATTAAAGCCACCCAGAGCCAAATTGTTCTGACCACTGATGTGTGCACAAGTGTAGCCACGGAAACCTACCTTGGCAATACACTACATTGGAGACGAATGAATCGAGAATTGATTTTGAATCGAATCGTTAACCCCGAATCATGTGGTGCCCACAGATTCACAGCTCGAATATACACACATACACCTTCTAAACACTCTGAAGTTGAGGTAGCACTGTTTTTATTTATAGCTTCTACTTTGCACGTTTTTCAAGCAGTTTTAATTTGGGTTTTTATTTGATATTTTGTCGTGTACTACCTAGAATGTAGCTTAAAATACAACAACAAGCTGAGAGATTGCTTCTATTTCAAAACACACTCAAGTTGAGGTAGCACTGTATTTATATGGGTCTGCTGGGAACGTCTGGCATAGTCTCCTGTCAGAGAAAGTTTCAATTCCCACCTCCGGAAGAACTTTGAACATGTCAAGAGGGAGGTGCTGGACATTGAGTCTGAGTGGACCATGTTCCGCACTTCTATTGTCGAGGCAGCTGATCGGAGCTGTGGCCGCAAGGTAGTTGGTGCCTGTCGGGGCGGCAATCCTAAAACCCCTTGGTGGACACCAGCGGTGAGGGATGCCGTCAAGCTGAAGGAGTCCTATCGGGTCCTTTTGGCTCATAGGACTCCAGAGGCAGTGGACAGGTACCGACAGGTCAAGCGATGTGCGGCTTCAGCGGTCGCTGAGGCAAAAACTCGGACATGGGAGGAGTTCGGGGAAGCCATGGAAAACGACTTCCGAATGGCTTCGAAGCGATTCTGGACCACCGTCCGCCGCCTCAGGAAGGGGGAGCAGTACACTGTCAACACCGTGTATGGTGCGGATGGTGTTCTGCTGACCTCAACTGCAGATGTTGTGGATAGGTGGAAGGAATACTTTGAAGACCTCCTCAATCCCACCAACACGTCTTCCTATGAGAAAGTAGTGCCTGGGGAATCTGTGGTGGACTCTCCTATTTCTGGGGCTGAGGTCGCTGAGGTAGTTAAAAAGCTCCTCGGTGGCAAGGCCCCGGGGGTGGACGAGATCCGCCCGGAGTTCCTTAAGGCTCTGGATGCTGTGGGGCTGTCTTGGTTGACAAGACTCTGCAGCATCGCGTGGACATCGGGGGCGGTACCTCTGGATTGGCAGACCGGGGTGGTGGTTCCTCTCTTTAAGAAGGGGGACCGGAGGGTGTGTTCCAACTATCGTGGGATCACACTCCTCAGCCTTCCCGGTAAGGTTTATTCAGGTGTACTGGAGAGGAGGCTATGCCGGATAGTCCAACCTCGGATTCAGGAGGAACAGTGTGGTTTTCGTCCTGGTCGTGGAACTGTGGACCAGCTCTATACTCTCGGCAGGGTTCTTGAGGGTGCATGGGAGTTTGCCCAATCAGTCTACATGTGCTTTGTGGACTTGGAGAAGGCATTCGACCGTGTCCCTCGGGAAGTCCTGTGGGGAGTGCTCAGAGAGTATGGGGTATCGGACTGTCTTATTGTGGCGGTCCGCTCCCTGTACGATCATTGCCAGAGCTTGGTCCGCATTGCCGGCAGTAAGTCGGACACATTTCCAGTGAGGGTTGGACTCCGCCAAGGCTGTCCTTTGTCACCGATTCTGTTCAGAACTTTTATGGACAGAATTTCTAGGCGCAGTCAAGGCGTTGAGGGGTTCCGGTTTGGTGACCGCAGGATTAGGTCTCTGCTTTTTGCAGATGATGTGGTCCTAATGGCTTCATCTGACCGGGATCTTCAGCTCTCACTGGATCGGTTTGCAGCCGAGTGTGAAGTGACCGGAATGAGAATCAGCACCTCCAAGTCCGAGTCCATGGTTCTCGCCCGGAAAAGGGTGGAATGCCATCTCCGGGTTGGGGAGGAGACCCTGCCCTAAGTGGAGGAGTTCAAGTACCTAAGAGTCTTGTACACGAGTGAGGGAAGAGTGGATTGTGAAATCGACAGGCGGATCGGTGCGGCGTCTTCAGTAATGCGGACGTTGTATCGATCCGTTGTGGTGAAGAAGGAGCTGAGCCGGAAGGCAAAGCTCTCAATTTACCGGTCGATCTACGTTCCCATCCTCACCTATGGTCGTGAGCTTTGGGTCATGACCGAAAGGATAAGATCATGGGTACAAGCGGCCGAAATGAGTTTCCTCCGCCGTGTGGCGGGGCTCTCCCTTAGAGATAGGGTGAGAAGCTCTGCCATCCGGGAGGAACTCAAAGTAAAGCCGCTGCTCCTTCACATCGAGAGGAGCCAGATGAGGTGGTTCGGGCATCTGGTCAGGATGCCACCCGAACGCCTCCCTAGGGAGGTGTTTAGGGCACGTCCAACCGGTAGGAGGCCACGGGGAAGACCCAGGACACGTTGGGAAGACTATGTCTCCCGGCTGGCCTGGAAACGCCTCGGGATCCCCCGGGAAGAGATAGACGAAGTGGCTGGGGAAAGGGAAGTCTGGGTTTCCCTGCTTAGGCTGTTGCCCCCGCAACCCGACCTCGGATAAGCGGAAGAAGATGGATGGATGGATGTATTTATATGTAACCTCTACTTTGCATTTTTGTACATGTTTATGCATTTTTAATTTGGGCTTTCATTTGATTTGTTGTCATGTACTACCTAAACCACGGGTCACCAACGCGGTGCCCGCGGGCACCAGGTCGCCCGTAAGGACCAGATGAGTCGCCCATTGGCTGACTCTATTTTTTAAATTGTATTTATTTACTAGCAAGCTGGTCTCGCTTTGCTCGACATTTTTAATTCTAAGAGAGACAAAACTCCAATAGAATTTGAAAATCCAAGAAAATACTTTAAAGACTTGGTCTTCACTTGTTTAAATAAATTCATTAATTTTTTTACTTTGCTTCTTGTACAATTCAGAAAGACAATTTTAGAGAAAAAATACAACCTTAAAAATTATTTTAGGATTTTTAAACACATATACCTTTTTACCATTTAAATTCCTTCCTGACAATTTAAAATTTAAAGCCCACCAAGCTGCACCAAACTTTTGATGCCTTGTTGACACAAAAAAGTACAGTGGTGTATGCGCAGCAGCTATGAAGGTTGCAAGCCTGTTTGGTTCAACTATCTTTGTGAATCAGCTTTTTCTGACATGAACTTCAAGAACAAACACAGAACACGCCTCACTGATGCACATCTGCAAGACTCACTCAGAGTTGCAGTGTCAAGTTACACACTAGTTAACAGCAATGGCAGGCTTCCAGACAACTGACAAAGAAACAGATAACAGATATGGTGTCCACTTCAAAGTGTGACATGATTTATTTAAAAAATTGAGAGTTGACTTTTTGTATTTTACATGAGTTATTTGTACAAACATGGTGCAATGTAATTCATGATTTGTTTAAAAATGTTAGTGGCTAGCTAGTTAAAATGGGATATTGTAATTTCACAAGTGTGTCTTAGAAGTGATCATTTGAAAATGTTCAATTTGAAAAATGTGTACTTAGAGAAAATATAAAAATAAAGTGTTGTATACTGATATTTATCTGTTTCTATATATATTTATTGTGAGAAATCATTAAGATAATCAGTGTTTCCCCAAAGAAAAATATCATTACCGGTAATTATTAATAATAACATAGAGTTAAAGGTAAAGTGAGCAGATTAGCTATTTCTGGCAATTGATATAAGTGTGTATCAAACTGGTAGCCCTTCGCATTAATCAGTACCCAAGAAGTAGCTCTTAGTTTCAAAAAGGTTGGTGACCCCTGACCTAGACTAACTTCAAACATAACTAGATGAGGGACTGCTCTTATCTCAAAACACTCTGAAGTTGAGGTAGCACTGTATTTATTTATAGCTTCTACTTTGCACGTTTTTCCACCAACCTTTTTGAAACCAAGAGCTACTTCTTGGGTATTGGTTAATGCCAAGGGCTCCCAGTTTGATACACACTTAAATAAATTGCCAGAAATAGCCAATTTGCCTTTAACTCTGTTATTATTAATAATTAATTATATTTATCTTTGTGGAAACAATGATCATCTTAATGATTTCTCACAATAAATATATATAGAAACAGATAAATATTTTTATAAATATATTTCGACTCTTTAAAATTCAAAATTCAACTGAAAAAAAGGAGAGAAAAACTAGCTAATTCGAATCTTTTTGAAAAAATAAAAAAAGAATTAATGGATCATCATTAGTAATTTTTCCTGATTAAGATTAATTTTAGAATTTTGATGACATGTTTTAAATAGGTTAAAATCCAATCTGCACTTTGTTAGAATATATAACAATTTGGACCAAGCTATATTTCTAACAAAGACAAATAATTTTTTTGAATTTTGGTCATAATAAGTTTGAAGAAATATTTCACAAATACTCTTTGTTAAAAAAACAGAAGATAAAATGAAGAATTAAATTAAAATTGATTTATTATTATTTACAATTAAAAAAAATAATTTACTTGGGAATATATATTTTTTTAATTGTCAGGAAAGAAGAGGAAGGAATTTAATAGGTGAAAAGGTATACCGTATTTCCTTGAATTGCCGCCGGGGCGCCAATTAATTTAAAACCTCTTCTCACTCCTGCGCTTACCAAAGGCACGCGGTAAAAGTAAGCATGCGCTAATTATTCTAAAACCTCTTCTCACTCCGGCACTTACCAAAGGTATGCAGTAAAAATTAGAGTGTGATTTAAGCTTGGACCTTAAATCCTACTGAATAACTCTTAATCTTCTTCCCTTTATGCGATTTCAAATTACCGGTATTGAAATCAGCATCCTCCATTTTGAAAATGATGACAGGGGAAGTGTCACTCGTGACGTCACGAGTTTGACCAGGCGGTAATACTAAGCATGCGTTAATTATTTTGTGAAGCAAATTTGACCCGGCAGTAATTCAAGGCAGGCGCATACTATATGCCCTGCGGCAATTCAAGGAAATACGGTATGTGTTTAAAAATCCTAAAGTAATTTTTAAGGTTGTATTTTTTCTCTAAAATTGTCTTTCTGAAAGTTATAAGAAGCAAAATAAAAAAATAAAATAATTTATTCAAACAAGTGAAGACCAAGTCTTTAAAATATTTTCTTGGATTTTAAAACTCTATTTGAGTTTTGTCTCTCTTAGAATTAAAAATGTCGAGCAAAGCGAGAGCAGCTTGCTAGTAAATAAATACAATTTTAAAAATAGAGGCAGCTCACTGGTATGTGCTGCTATTTGAGCTATTTTTAGAATAGGACGGCGAGATACTCATCTGGTCCTTACGGGCTACCTGGTGCCTGCGGGCACCACGTTGGTGACCCCTGACCTAGACTGTAACTTAAAACACAACAACTAGCTGAGGGACTGCTCTTATCTCAAAACACTCAAGTTGAGGTAGCACTGTATTTATATGTAACATCTACTTAGCATCTTTGCACATGTTTGTGCGGTTTTAATTTGGGCTTTCATTTAATTTGTTGTCGTGTACTACCTAGACTGTAACTTCAAACATAACAACAAACTGAGGTACTGCTCTTACCTCAAAACATTCTGAAGTTGAGGTACCAAGTTGACCAAAGCCTGAATCATTTGTGGAGCAGAGTTACCGTACATTTCCTGAAATTGAAGCAGAAAGAAGGCGGTCGTGACTTCCCCCCACACAGTGTCCACAAAGGCCTTGGTGAGGAACTTGAAACCCTGACTGCTGCTCTCGGCCGCATACATCCACCTGACCAAGAACTGCAGTGGACATGTGATGGCACACACGGTCTAGGGATGAGAAATCTCCAAAAACAAGGCGACTTACCTGGTCCCGTCATTGGATTTGCAACTGCTGAGTCAGCGTGTCGCAGTCAATCAGAGGAGCCGACTGCCCGGCGGCCAGAAAGATCCAGAAGAACATCTCGTCCACTGATGGATTCTGTCTGCTCCCAGCTCCATGTGATCCACGCATCAAACTACACAGACTTGTTTGGCCATGTTTCGCAATGTGCCAGAGACTAAAAGGTGAATGTAGTGTTAATGGGCCTGGTATCTGTGCCCTAAACCTGTGGCCCAGGTCGGTCGAAGCCAGCTTACTTCCAAGATGACACCAAGCATCCTAATCCATGATTTTTAGGTTTGAACATACATTTGCCAAAAAGTTACCGTGCTAATAACGTTAACATAATCGCATTGGACAAGTTAACGTACTTCTAAGATGACACCAAGTATTAAAAGCCTACTGAAATTAGATTTTTTTATTTAAACGGGGATAGCAGGTCCATCCTATGTGTCATACTTGATCATTTCGCGATATTGCCATGTTTTTGCTGAAAGGATTTAGTAGAGAACATCGACGATAAATTTCGCAACTTTTGGCCGCTAATAAAAAAGCCTTGCCTGTACCGGAAGAAGCAGACGATGTGCGCGTGACGTCACTGCTTGTGAAGCTCCTCACATCTGAACATTGTTTACAATCATGGCCACCAGCAGCGATTCGGACCAAGAAAGCGACAATTTCCCCATTAATTTGAGCGAGAATGAAAGATTCGTGGATGAGGATAGTGAGAGTGAAGGACTAGGAAAAAAAAAAAAAAAAGACAGGGCAGTGGGAGCGATTCAGATGTTATTAGACACATTTACTAGGATAATTCTGGAAAATCCCTTATCTGCTTATTGTTTTACTAGTGTTTTAGTGAGATTATATAGTACCTGAAAGTCGGAGGAGTGTGGCCACAGTTATGGTGACCGCCAGTATCTCTGAGGGAAACCACGTTTCTCGACAAGGCGAAGGCAGCCGGTCGGGCCGGGCTGAGATTTTTTTCCCCCTCCTCCACGGTTAAAGCATCCCACGTTCGGAGGCAGCCAATTGGGGGAGGCAGGAGAGTCCGCAGCTGCCTCTTTGACAGGTGCACGAGGAACGATGCAAGCTCCGCTCATGTCTATGGTAAGAGCCAACTTATTACCACAATTTTCTCACGGAAACCTGCCGGTTGACTTGTGGTAGAGTACCACGTTCGCTTGACCACTCTGTTCCATAGTAAAGCTTCACCCTCGGGAATGTAAACAAGGAAACACCAGCTGTGTTTGTGTTGCTAAAGGCAGCCGCAATACACCGCTTCCCACCTACATCTTTCTTCTTTGACGTCTCCATTATTTGCAAAAGATTCAGCAACACAGATGTCCAGAATACTGTGTAATTATGCGATTAAAGCAGACGACTTATAGCTGGGATCGGGCTGGAACAAATTGTCCGCTGACGTTCCGCGACGTTTTCAAAAGGATACTTCGCACGAAATTTTAAATTGCCATTTAGTAAACTAAAAAGGCCGTATTGGCATGTGTTGCAATGTTAAGATTTCATCATTGATGTATTAACTATCAGACTGCGTGGTCGGTAGTAGTCAATTTCAGTAGGCCTTTAAAACGCATTATATTTAGCTATTTACGTACAAAATAAGCTGAAAAGATAAGATAAAATGTTACCACGCTAACGTTAACATGATCGCAGAGAACTAGTTAGCGTACGTCTAAGATGGTGCCAAGTATTAAAATGCACTATATTTCGGTGTATATATATATATACAAAATAAACTAAAAATAAACTACCGTAAAATGTTTACCATGCTAATACTAACATGATCAGAGAGAACAAGTAAGCGTACTTCTAATATACCGTATTTTTCCGATTACAAGTCGCAATTTTTTTCATAGTTTGGCCGTGGGTGCGACTTATACTCCGGAGCGACTTATGTGTGAAATTATTAACACATTACCGTAAAATATTAAATTATATTATTTATCTCATTCGCGGAAGAGACAAAGAAAATGTCAGCAATCGTCACACACACGTCAATCAATAAGAATTTGACGGGGGAGGGTCATGGCAGAAGTGCATTGTGGGTCATGGGATGGTAACTGCTATATGCTATATGCTACTGCCGTAGCTATTAAAATGGTTCATTTCAACGTTGGCAGTAACTTATAAAAACTGAGAAGGGCTGAACAAAAATGGCACCGAAAAGGAAATCATGTACTGCAGATTACAAGCTGGACGTAGTGAAATATGCAGCAGAAAACGACAAGAGGAAGCGACGCATACCTTTGGAGTTGGCAGAGTTGTTTAGATCCGACATCAAGGAATAAGATTTCATGGGATTTATGGATTAGGAGTGACAGATTGTTTAGTAAAGGTATAGCATTTCCTATATGTTATAGTTATTTGAATGACTATTACCATAATATGTTACGTTAACATACCAGGCACCTTCTCCGTGGTTATTTATGTGTCACATAATGTACACTTATTCAGCCTGTTGTTCTCTATTCTTTATTTATTTTTATTTTAAATTGCCTTTCAAATGTCTATTCTTGCTGTTGGATTTCATCAAATAAATTTCCCACAAAAAATGCGACTTATACTCCACTGCGACGTATATGTTTTTTTTCCTTCTTTATAATGCATTTTCGGCCGGTGCGACGTAAACTCCAGAGCGACTTATAATCCGAAAAATACGGTATTAATTAAGCTAAAAAGCTTGCCTAAAACATTAGCATGCTAGCACGTGACCGGACAAGAGGAATTTGTAGGTGAAGACGTGCATAAAACATTAGCATGCTAACTTTGCAACATGTGAATGGGCACTTGCACAGCAGCAGGCCCATAAAACACTATTTTGCAGCACAGAGGAGCGCCTGGACCAGGTTTGGGGATGTTTTGACAAGGCTGGATGACATCACTAGTGTGTTATTTTCATATTTGCAATGCTAGTGGCGTGTCGGTCTACAAGAGGCAAGACTTTGATGTGAGTGAACTTTATTGGCACTAAGTGACTTCTACACAGCTATGGTCTGTGGTGTGGGCCTCACAACAAAACTAACAGCACTAAGTGACTTCTACACTGCTATGGTCTGCAGTGTGGGCCTGACAACAAAATGCATCAGTTGACAAAGAAGTCAAAAAGTTTGTCCAGCAGCCTGGCCACCCGATGCGCCATCTTTGCTTCCAACAAGGAGTTGAGGGCGTCAAGTCCGTCTGAGGACTCCAGGTTGTCTGGGCAGAGGTCTGTGTGCATATATGTGAGTGTCAAGTGGGAGTGGGTGTGGCACAGGAACATAACATCTCTCACCATGGGTGGGGTCAATCAAGAGTGGGGAGGGCATCTCGAGACACTTGGCTTGCCTCCTTAACAAGTCCACGTGAGCAGCCGATACACTGCGTTGTCTGCCTGGAGAGCAACCACTCACTCTCACTACCACTCTTCACTCCACATTACACAACCACTCACTCTCACTACGACAGTCAGCATATACAGATATATATATATATGGACATGCATATATATACACTTGTGCGTGTGTATATATATATTATATATATATATATATATATATATATATATATATATATATATATATATATATATATATACATACACACACATACATGAATATAATATATATACAAAAAAATGTGTATGTGTATATATACACACACACACACACATATGTGTATATATATATACATATATATATACATACATATGTATATATACATATGCAAACATATATACATGTGTATATATACATATGTATATATACATATGCATACATATATACATGTGTATATATAGAAATATATATACACATGTGTGTACACATATATTTAGAAATATATACATACTAATATATATATATATACGAATACATATATATACTTAAATACACACACACGCACACATATATATACACGTACATATATGTATATAAATATATATATACACACATATATATGTATATAAAAATATGCATATATATATATATATATATGTGTATATATATATGTATATATATGTGTATATACTAGGGGTGTAACAGTACACAAAAATTTCGGTTCGGTTTGTACCTTGGTATAGAGGTCACGGTTCGGTTCATTTTCGGTACAGTAAGAAAACAACAAAATATTAATTTTTTGTTATTTATTTACCGAATTTGTAAACAATGGCTTTATCCTTTTAACATTGGGAACACTATAACAATTCTGCCCACGTTAAACAACATTAAACTGCCTCAACTTGTGGCTCAGATTAAATAAAATGACAAAACTTTTCTTCTAAATAGAAAAAGTGCAACATTAAAGAGATTCAAGTGAACTCATCATGCTTATTTTATTACAGCATTTGGGAAGCCTATAATTGATTTTTATTATGTACATGTTATATTTTTGTCAACATGTGATAGCAGGGACCATGCCATTCAAAGCTTTTCTGTCCGTAACGCACGCACGCGCGCACACGCACACACACACACGCACACACACACACACACACACACACACACACACACACACACACACACACACACAGCAGAATGTGCTAACGTTACGCTAAAAGCTGATTAGCCTTCACCTCAAGCCAGAACTGCGAGCGAGCTGAGCTGCAGTTTAAGTTTCTAGAAGGTCAACGGGCTCATAGTGATGTTTCTAGTAGTTCACTGGAAGGTGTTTATTATCATTTGGGGAGAGTACGCTGCCTTATGCTCACCTACTAAATACCTATCTGCTCGACACTGAAGCATTGACTACATGCGCTCTGAATACGCACTGCTGATCGGCTGTTACCGCTATATATGCAACCAATCAGATGGTTGTGTGGGTGGGACAATGCTGGGTGCTGAGACAGAGGCAGAACAAGCAAAGCAGCTTGTTAAGACTTTAGATTACAAATTTGTTCGGTACATCCCCGTACCGAACTGAAACCCCCATACCGAAACGGTTCAATACAAATACACGTACCGTTACACCCCTAGTATATACATATACACACACATATGTGTGTGTATATGTATATATACTTACTTAAAATGATGACAGAGGTCTGTAATTTTTTTCATAGGTACACATCAACTGTAAGAGACAGAATGTGAAAAAAAAATCTAGGAATTCACATTGTACGAAGTGTACCTATGATGAAAATTACAGACCTCTGTCATTATTTTAAGTAGGAGAACTTTCACAATCGGTGGCTGACTAAATACTTTTTTGCCCCACTGTATATACATGAATACATAATTTAACCCTAGCCATGATTAACATGGCATTAATCAACCAGACAACATTCACCCTCCAACTATGTAACAATCAACTACTGAGCTAAAAGCAACAATCAAAGAAGCAACATTCTAGCCGGCAGTCACCAGAAGAAGGAAAATCTAGCCATGATTAATCAACATTTACATGGTGAAAGAGTGTCTTACTGAAAAGCAGAAGACTCCTGAAGGAGTCCTGGGTGGAGTTCACTTCCTCATAGACCACCAGGCAGTCTGGACAGTCGCTTTTCAGGTAGACTTCCTTCAAGTAGAAGGGATGCTCTGCCAAACAGCACATCATGTACAGGTGAGCTCGCCACGGTCCCCGGTTGCGGACTCACCGATCAGCAGGGTGCCGTTCTCCATGGTCACGTTGTACTTGAGGCTGGAACACTCGCCGTAGCTGAAGACAGGGAAGGGGATGATGTCATTGGAACGGCGGTACGCTCGGTAGCGGCGGCGTCATACATCCTCTGAGTCTGGACGATGGTGAGCACGTTGCTGCGAGAGGTGGCGCTGACGTCCAGCCAGGCGTTGTTGAGCAGGAGGCCCAGAGAGCGACTTCCCGGCAGGTCGGAGCTGCCCCCGATGTACAGCCAGCGGCCCAACATCTGGGCAAGAGCCAACAGTCAAACATCTCCAGCGGGCATGTTGGCACAGGTGCCGACTCACCTGCTCATTGCGGATGTCGATTGGCCGCAGCAGGGCGTCGCAGCTCGGTAGAGGAGCAGACAGCCCCACGGAGAGAAAAGCCAGAAACACAACCAGTCGCTTCATCCTCGTCGCTGAAACGCTTTGACTCGCTCGGTGGAGGCGAGCACACATTTTTGTTTGAGCTAGTTTGAACTTTGACCTGCACGGTGGAATTTGGATGGAAAGGCCACTGTAAAGAGCCGCATTGTTGAGGCGATTAGCTTCATTAAAGGTTTAAAAAGTAAGGATGGAGTTCAACTTTCCATGGCCTGTGATGGCCAAGTGAAGACTGATCCTGCATTCTTCATGTTCCAAACAAAAAGGTCTTTATTCCCCCCGTGCACACACATATATCAAATTAGGATGCCAGTGTGGGGCCAGGCTTGCAAATTGCACAAAATAAAATAATACCGCCATGTGAACATTCTCTTTTGGGACGTTGTTTTTTTTTAGGCATGTGATTTGAACTTAATGAAAAACACTGAAAAAAATCCAGAGGTCTGGGGGCCCTGGTGGGGGGACAAGTATACACTATATTGCCATGGAATTGTCCAAAATGCTTTGGTATCCTGGAGCATTCAAAGTTCCTTTCACTGGAACTAACACCTCGAAAACAACCCCACACCATAATTCCTCCTCCACCAAACTTCCCACTCAGCACAACGCAGTGTGAAATGTAGTGTTCTCCTGGCGACCTCCAAGCCCAGACTGGTCCATCAGATTGCCAGATGGAAAAGCATGACTCGTCACTCCAGACTTGGTGATGTATGGCTTAGATGCAGTTGCTCGGCCAAGGAAACCCATTCCACGAAGCTCTCTGCGTACTGTACGTGGGCCAATTGGAAGGTCACATGAAGTTTGGAGCTCTGTAGCAACAGACTGTGCAGAAAGTCTTTGCACTATGCTGACCCCTCTCTGTCAGTTTAGGTGGCCTACCACTTCGTGGCTGAGTTGCTGTTGTGGAAGAAGGGATTTTCATGTCGTTCTCGCCAGTTCCAGGTCTTAAATGGTGACCAAAGTGTCCCAACTCATCAGGTTACCTACTCAGACGTCTCATGTCCAGGTGCGAAGCATGATTTATGATCTAGAATAAACTTACAAGGAGCAAGCAAGCAGCAGACCACTAAATGATGTAAACATAGGACACAGGAAGTGATCATGGCGCCGCTATAAATAGTTTGTTGTGCGTTAGTGTTTATAATAACAATATCACTAATACTTGTTAATATTCAAGTCACCAAATGTAAATGGAGTATTGTTGGCACTTTTTTTGTTTGGGGGGACTTTGACAAGGTGGAGTGACTGGTTATGAATAATAACATAAAAACTAACAAGTTAACATAAAAACTGTAAAACAATATTAACTTAACAATAAAACAATAACATAACTATAATAGTTAAACAAAAAAAGATGTGCGGCACAATAATGGGACTAGTTTGGGGGGACTTTGACAAGGTGGAGGGGCTGGTTATGAATGCTAACACAATAATAACATAAAAACTAACAAGTTAACATAAAAACTCTAAAACAATATTAACATAACAATAAAACAAAATAGACAAAAATGTTTTGCAGCACAAATAATGGGACAAGTTTGGGGTACTTTGACAACATGGAGGGGCTGGTTATGAATTATACCACAATAATAACATGTTAACATTAAAACTGTAAAAGAATAATAATACCATAACTATAATAGTTGGACAAAAAACATTTGGCAGCACAAATAATGGGACAAGTTTGTGGGGACTTTGACAAGGTGGAGGGGCTGGTTATGAAAGATAACACAATAATAACAAATGTTGATCAATGTCCTTTATGAAAGATAACACAATAATAAATGTTGATCAATGTCCTCGGGGGAAAAGTTGGTTTGTTGATGCCATTTTTAATCAAATATTAACTTGACCTTTGTCCTTGTTTTTGTCTGCCTTCTACTTTATATTTGGAGGCCATCGCTATGCTGACGTTTAACTTTACCGTCTGTGCATGTTAATACTTGTAGTGATACTCATTTGATCCTATGTAATATAAGTCATGTCAGTTTGCTGTATTTTTATTTTGTGAATATATTACATTGTGATGCTCAATATCAATACAAATGTTTGTTACAAAATAAAAATGTATTCAAACAACAATTATTTTTAATCAGATTAGTTCTAAATTTTGATTAATCACAATTAATTGCAGTGACTTACTTGCTTGCATGATTACTGTATTATATAATTTTTTAAAATAAATTATTTATGTTAACATATGCTACTTATAATATACTCTATACCAGTGGTTTTCAAATAGGGGTACGCGTACTCTTCGGGGTACTTGAAGTTACCGTATGCCAAGGGGTACGTGAGATGTTTTTAAAATATTCTAAAAATAGCAACAATTTAAAAATCCTTTATAAATATATTTATTGAATAATCAACAAAACATGAATGTAAATTCATAAACTGTGAAAATAAATAAATATTCAGTGTTGACAACTTGATTTTTTGTGGACATGTTCCATAAATATTGATGTTAAAGATTTCTTTTTTTGTGGAGAAATGTTTAGAATGAAGTTCATGAATCCAGATGGATCTCTGTTACAATCCCCAAAGAGGGCACTTTAAGTTGATGATTACTTCAATGTGTAGAAATCTTTATTTAATTTTATTGAATCACTTGTTTATTTTTTAACAAGTTTTTAGTTATTTTTATATCTTATTTTCCAAATAGTTCAAGAAAGACCACTAAGAATGAGCAATATTTTTGCACTGTTATACAATTTAATAAATCAGAAACTGATGACATAGTGCTGTATTTTACTTCTTTATCTCTTTTTTGCAACCAAAAATGCTTTGCTCTGATTAGGGGGTACTTGAATTAAAACAATGTTCACAGGGGGTACATCACTGAAAAAAGGTTGAGAACCACTGCTATATACAATTTTCTATTTAAATGACATACTATTGTTTGAGTAATCATTAGGTAAAATCTGGAAACCCCAGATCCCAAATTCAGTTCCAACTCATGTGTGCGGATATGACAATAAAGCTCCTTAAAGGGGCTGTTTGCCACTTCCTCACAGTTACATTTCTAAGCAAAAAATAGAATAAGAACACTGCGCTTTTGAGTGTTATAGGAGTTATTACGGTAATCTATGTCACAGCAGCTCAGACCAGGGACAAAACAAAGTTTTTTGAGGTGGTCTGTAATAACGTTTTTAGAACTCTAACGGACATTGTGACTTTTGGTATTAGTGTTCGTGGAAAAAAAGGGACCCAAACTCACATACTGTACAGCAGATTTTTACAGCTTAATGTGTATACATCATCTATACACACATACACATTGGGCCCCCTAGACACATTTCTTTCTCTCAAATATAAATATTTGCCCAGCTCTGACAGAATATGCATTCAATGACAGCTAATGCCAAGTATCCAAATCGCGTACATTAGCTAACAACGCCCAAAGCTAATGTGCTACGTACGTACGTAGTCAGGTCATAGAAGCGGAAAGAGGGCGGGATATAACGCTTAAAATACATTGGAAAGTTAGCGCCCTCTAGGCATCTGTAGAAATGTTGCAAACAGCCCCTTTAATTTTTTCAGTCTGAAAGAAACCAAAGTCATTACTAATGCTTTTTAACACTGAAATGCCGCCAACATTCAAATATTACTAACTTGTAAGTTGTAATAAAGAACTACTGCTATTAATTGTGAACAAAATACATTATTCCAAGACCAGTTATCAAAAATGTGTTTTTTTTAATGGAGGTTGACAAACTGGAACTAAGTGACAATTTCTGTCTTCGTACACAAGAAAAACCTAATTGACAACTGAAGGGGAAGAAAGAAAAGGAGAAGATATGATGGAGGAGAAAGGGAAGGAGGAGGCGGAGCCAATGTTGGCTGCTCCTTCACCACGGCATCAGTCCTCTTGGTGAGGAAGGACGCCGGCAGATTGATGTGGATTGTTGGTTAGACAAGTGACAGGAGACATGCATCAATGGCACCGTCTCCTCCATTATCTTTCTCCTCTTTAGTGGGCAACGCGGCGGGTGGGACGAGGAGACAAGGAGAGAGAGAGAGAGTGAGAGAGAGAGAGAGAGAGAGAGAGAGAGAGAGAGAGACAGAGAGAGGAGGTGTTGTTCACTCCATGGCCTCCTGATTCTCTTGGTCTGCGCCCATGTCCTCGCTGGTCTCCTTGCCTTCTTTGCTCTTCTTGCTCTTCTTGTGTTTGTGCCTTCGGTGGCTGTCGCCCTCTTCGCTGTCATGTCTCCTCCTGCTGCTGCTACTAACGAAGAGAGTATAGGAGAAGGAGGAGGAGGGTGCCAATGAGCACGGATGAGAAGACAGAAAAATCAATAAGATGGGAGACAGAGAGAGAGAGAGGACGAGTGAAACTCCGCCTCCCTGACGTGTAAGAGTGTTAAAATACCTGCGAGACGACTTGTGGCGTCCCTCGTCTTTTTCTCGGTGCCGCCTCTCCCGGTGTCGGTCTTCTTTCTCGCGACTTGCCCGCTCGCGATGGCGGTCCACATAAGCTCGTTCCTGGTACTCGCGGTAACGATACCGCTCCTCGTCGCTGTGGCAAGGAAGAAGACGGTCGAGCATCACACACTCCTGCTTGTTATCAGGTGCACTTACTGTGGGACAATTAGGACTGAAAATTCAAGTGAACGTGATGATGTATCCCGAGAACACCGTCTACTCCTCTGGGAAGACTTCCTACAAAAGATACAGTGGCCTGCAAAAGTAGAAATATTACGGAATAATTTTGGTTGTGCTTACCGACCTCGAAGCTATTTTATTTGGTACATGGTGAAATGATAAGTGTGATCAGTAGATGACTGCAATATGATGGCAGTCACACATAATACATGTGTAGACTGCAATATGACTTAAGTAAACAACACAAAAATGTTCTATGTTCCATCGAAAAAAACTCAAAAATGTATCAAAATGTTTTAATACGACTTTGTTAAAAGCCTCACTGCTTGATGGATTTTCCTGTGAGTAAGTCCTGAAAATTTGCACGCATTCGCCTTTGTAGTCCGTGGAGACTCCGTAGTCGATAAGCTTCTTGTTTTTCTCGATCTTCTTGTTATGGGACATTCATCTTCCGCTGTTGCCATTTCTAATATGAAGTAGTGTAAAGTTTTTACTTATATCTGTCAGTAAATTCACCATGAAAGCATTAAAACATACCTGTGTAGTGGGTTTACATTATTCACCCAAAGAACTTTAGTTATTAGAGGGTTCCGGTCAGAGGGCATTTCACGGGACACATTTCCGGCCTAGTTGTTCCACTAGTGAGCCAAGGATGAGGAGATGCTGCTCTCTTATTGATTGAAGTAAAGTCTAAATGTCATTAAAACAGTTAGCTTCATCTTTTGACACTTCTTCCACTCCCGTCCTTAAAAAATTTAAAATTGTAATTTAGTAAACTAAAAAGGCCGTATTGGCATGTGTTGCAATATTAATATTTCATCATTGATATGTAAACTATCAGACTGCGTGGTCGGTAGTAGTGGCTTTCAGTAGGCCTTTAATGCGCCCTATAATCAGGTATGCCTTTTGTATGAAAAAAGACCTGACTAGACCCACTCATCGGCAGTGCGCCTTATTATTCGGTGCGCCCTATGCTCCGGAAAATACGGTATCATGAATATGTATAAGAAATGTGCTATTATTACATTATGCATATACCCCTGCCCTCACCTGGTGTAGCCAATCACTGAAGGGCTGTGCTCTCGTTCCCTCTCCCGATCTCTCTCTCGCTCATGCGCCCTCTCTCGAGGCCGCTCTCTGTCTTTGTCACGCTTGTCGTCCCGCCGAGGATAGTAGTCCCACGGTTTGGAGTTATCCATCATCGGGGGCCAGGAAGGAGGCACGCCTCCGGACATGGGGGGAGGGTAGCCTCCTGAAGACAAGGGGTTGTGTGATGTGTTGGGCAACAACACAAAGTATGGAAGGGTGTTTTGTTTCTTTAGAATGAAAGATGCAATAATTGAGAATAAAATTGACCCACCTTGAGGGAATGGAAAAGGAGGCAAAGAACGTCCATCGTAACCTCCAACATGGCTGTCGTAGAAATGCAAGAGAGTTACACTTAAGAGTATGTGTGTATTTTTAAGTCAACTGATTGTTGTCTTAAAATTGAGTACTGTTAAAGTTAAAGTACCAATGATTGTCACACACATACTAGATGTGGCGAAATTATTCTCTGCATTTGACCCATCACCCTCGATCACCCCCTGGGAGGGGAGCAGTGGGCAGCAGCGGTGCCGCGCCCGGGAATTATTTATGGTGATTTAACCCCCAATTCCAACCCTTAATGGTTCTCTATAGTGCATTATTAGACTTAGGTTTAAACAACCTTTATTGATCCACAAGGGAAATTGTAAGGATAAGGATGGAAAGGATAATGCAGGTATAAAGTAGACTAAAAATGTACCATAGTAGCAATATAAAATAACATATACGTAATATTTACACATTATATATACAGTATATAATATATACGGATATATCATACTATATGTTTATATGATATATAGAATTTATAACAATGACCAAGTACAATATTTCAGTATATGTAACAGCTGCAGCATAAAATAGAGAGTATATCCAGCAGAACTAATACATTATAAACAAAGAGAGGTAGCTAACAGAAGCGGTCAGGTAATATACAAATATAATCTATTGCTGTACAATATCATATTCTATATAATATTCAAATGACAAATATGAAGCGATACTTTTAAATGTAGCAATATGTGTGTCTACTGGATGCAGGCTCTACTTGGTACCTGTCCAAAGTGGGAATGATAGAAGGGGGGGGACCGCTGGGTGGAGGAGGAAATCCTGGAGGGGGTACAGTAATGGGCAACCCTGAGAGGAACAAAATAGGAAGTAAGTAAAAAGGTAATTGGTGTAAATATAGCACACATGAGTAGACATGTATCCCGAGTACCGGTATTTTTAGGTACGGATTTCTAAAATTCTGGACTGGATACTACTATGATTACATCAATATTTTTTATCGTCACAATATATATATATATATTTTTTTTTTTAATTCATATTATCTTTATAATGTCAGTAAATACGCCCCTGGACACATGAGAACTTTGAATATGACCAATGTATGATCCTGTAACACTTTGTATTGGATCAGTACTTCATCATCATCATCATCATCATCATCATTAATTTTTATTCCTTTCATGAAAATGCATATATACAAGCCACGTACAATTGACACTGTCATTGTTTTTTTTTGTTTTTCTTTCTTATACATTTCCATGATCAGAAAGGAGCAGATGGAAAAATTATATTCTTATATTTATCTGCCCCTTCTTTTAACACAAATTACAGTATTTTAGATGAATTATAACTGTTCCCTCCACCAACACCCAAACTCCAACATACTTTTCCATTTTCCTTTAAGCACTTTCACAATGACACGTCCAATCTAAATCAAAACTCAGTTTGATATAATTTCAGTTTTCTCTTTTTATAACTTTTTTTAAATACAAATATATTCTTACAGCTTTTTAAGTCTTTGTTTAGAGAATTCCATGCTTTCACACCAACAACAGACAAGCACATTTGTTTCAAATTTGTTCGCGCTCTTGGATGTTTAAAGTCATACGGCCTTCTGTGGTTCTCATCTTCAGATGTGAACACAAATAACTTTTGTATGTCCTTCGGAAGAACTTTATTTCTCGCTTTGAACATCATTAATAGTGTATTCAATTCTATAATGTCTTTTAGTTTTAGTAATCCTGACCTAATGAAGAGTGGATTTGTATGGTCTCTATATCCTACTTTAAAAATGATTCGAATTGCTCTTTTCTGTGAAAGAAATAAAGGCATTATGTTGCTATGATATGTATTTCCCCATATTTCTGCACAATAATTGAAATAAGGTAGAATAATTGAGCAATATAACATTCTCATTGTGTTGTATGGAAAACTATATTTAACCTTGTTCAAAATAAATAAACTTTCAGATACCTTATTTTTCACATGCATTATATGAGCTTTCCATGTCAACTTTTCATCTAAGATGACCCCAAGAAATCTGATTTCAGACACCTTCTCAATTTTCACATTGTTTATGGATAAACTAACTTCTATCTTTCTTTTATTACCGAATACCATATACTTAGTCTTTTCCAAATTTAAAGATAATTTATTTATATCAAACCACAATTTTAGTTTAACCATTTCCTCTTTAATATTATTGGCTAAAATTTTCAAGTCATCTCCTGAACAGTATAAATTTGTATCGTTTGCGAATAATACGCACTGTAAAATTTTCGAAACCTCACAAATATAATTTATATATAAAGTAAAAAGTTTGGGTCCTAAAATCGAACCTTGTGGAATTCCACATTCAATATTCATACATTCTGACCTATGATCATCGATCTCAACATATTGCTGTCGTTGATGTAAATAACTGGTTAACCAGTCCAGTGCAACTCCTCTGACTCCATAAGTATATAATTTAGAAATGAGAATTTGATGATCTACAGTGTCAAATGCCTTCTTTAAATCAATGAACACTCCTATTGTGTATTTATTTTGATCAACTGCAGTTGTAATCTCTTCAATAATGTTCATGATGGCCAAGCTCGTAGACCTGTTTGATCGAAATCCATACTGATTTTCATTTAATAATTTATGTTTTTCAATAAAACAGTCTAATTTATTAACAAACAGTTTTTCAAGCACTTTTGAAAATTGAGATAAGAGAGATACTGGTCTATAATTACCAAATGTATGTTTATCTCCGGTTTTAAATATAGGTATAACCTTAGCAGTTTTCATACTGTCTGGGAAAACCCCTACTTTAAAAGAACAATTAATTATATAATGCAATGGTTTAATGATGCAATCAATTGTGTTTTTTATTATACTCATGTCAATGCCCTCATTGTCTATTGAGGTCTTGTTTTTTAGTTTGTAAACCACAGATAATATTTCATTCTCAGTCACTTCACTAAGAAACATTGACTGCATAACCCTATTTTCCCTTTTCCAGACATCCCCTGATTGATCATTAGCTCTAGGTATTTTGTTTGCTAAGCTAAGTCCTACATTTACAAAGAATTGATTCAATTCATTGACAATTTCATCTTTGTTTTCAATTAACATATTATCTTTTTTAAAACATCTAGGTAGTTCTGTTCGCCTTGTCCTATTCCCTATTGCTTTATTTAAAATATTCCATGTAGCCTTTATGTTATTTTTATTTTCATGCAACATTCTTTTGTAATATTCCCTCAATATATTGGTCAACTTGTTTTTGTAGTTTTTATATCGTTTTTCAGCATTCTCTGTTCTTGATTTGATAAACTCCTTATAAAGTCAATTTTTCTTTTTACATGCATTTTTCAAACGGTTTGTCATCCAAGGTGCATTATTTTGCCTTTGTTTAGATCTGCATGGAACCTCAGGACAATGCTTGTTATACAGAGTAATATAATGTTTAAGAAAAGAATCATAGGCAGTATTTATATCGTCTGTGTACACCTCTTTCCACTCTTGTTTTAATAGGTCATCCCTAAAGTTGTTAATATGGTTGACACTTCTTTTCCTCTTAAGTATTTGATAGTATGTTCTTTTAGGGAATTGATAGTCAAATATTGCAAATATAGGCAGATGATCACTTATGTCATTTATCACTAACCCAGTAGTGATGTGAATCCCTAAAACAATTGTAAAGATATTGTCTATTAAGGTTGCACTAGTTGTGGTTATTCTGCTAGGCTTTGTAATTAATGGGTACAGCCCTTTTTCATATAATATCTCTAAAAAATCTGATGTTTGTTTATGTGAATCCTCCTTTAGAAGATCAATATTATAATCTCTACAAATTACAATAGTTTTATTTTTATTTAAACCATTAATCATTTCCTCTAATTTATCCATGAAGGTTTCCACTTTTGATCCTGGTTTTCTATATACACATGCAACAACAATGTTTCTGTTTTGTTGTAATTCTATCTCAACAGCTACACACTCCAGTAAATCATTTATGGCCATTGTCACACATTTAACTGGTCTGCATTTAAGTTCATTATATATAGAGAGAGCCACCCCTCCTCCAGTCCTATTGTCTCTGTTAGGGACATACAGATCATAGTCCTTTAATTTCAGATCAACCTCCTTGTCTTTCTTTATCCATGTTTCAGATAAAGCAATGACTTTAAATCTACCTTTAAGGGACTCTAAAACATATTTGATTTTAGCAAAGTGTTTTGGTAGACTTCTACAATTAAAATAAATCAAAGAAAATGTATTTTCTATGCTTGCGTCATCAAGTTGTTCCTCAGTATAATACTGGCAAGAATCCTTAACATGCTTAAATATATGAGTCTCTGGATCCACTTCATTCTGAAAATCAAATGGATCAATACTTCAATTTGTGGTACCATCCAAAACTAATCTCAAGTATCAAAGAAGAAAGAGAAGAATAAGTGATTATGACATTTTAACAGAAGTGTAGATAGAACATGTTAAAACAGAAATAAGCATATATTAACAGTAAATGAACAAGTAGATTAATAATCCATTTTTACAGCTTGTCCTCAATAATGTGTACAAAATAATAGGTATATAAATGACACAATATGTTACTGCATATGTTAGCAGACTAATTAGGAGTCTTTGTTTGTTTACTTACTACTAAAAGACAAGTTGTCTAGTAAGTTCACTATTTTATTTAAGTTCTAAATTACAATTATAAATATATGTTTAATGTACCATAAGATTTTTTTGTAAAAATAAAGCCTATAATGTTATTATTTCGTGGTCCCTTTATTTAGAAAAGTATCGAAATACATTTTGGTACCCGTAGCAAAATGTTGGTATCAAGACATCCCTAGCTTAAATGCACACCCACCTAACCTGCAAATTGATTGCATTTATTTATATATTTAATATGATATACAGTACATTGTAAAAGGTCTGTGCTCTGCCTACATTAATAATATTTCCAGCTGAGTGTAATTGTAACAGATGGAAACACAGCAATGGATCTGTGAGGTCTTTACATAATGACATAACTGCTTTGCACTGCCAACATATTTGACTTGTTTAAGACCGAATGTATGATGTTAACCTCTTGTGCCAAATATAATTGTAATGAAAATGCATTTTTACATCTTTACTTGCACAAATTACATGTATTACCAATAAGGGCACCAATAAATAGACATTTGCATAAGATTAGCTAGTAGAGAAAGATGGCTTTGAACTTACTGGGTGGAGGGATAAGAGGCGGCGCAGAGCTGACGTTCGGTGGAGGGGGCAGAAAAGGCGGCGGGGGGATGTTTGGAGGGAGGGGTCCCGGGGGGAAGAAGGTGGGCATCTTGGGAGTGGCAGACTCTGGCTCTGACGTAGAGTGTTCAGAGATCACCTGCATCATGACGGCAACAGTGTAAGAATTCTATTGCCCAGTTCCTTTAAGCTCTCAAATACCTGGATGTTGTTGCCTTCAAGGTTGTGTCTGCGTCGCCCTTCCACCCGACTGATGGTGGCCGTCTGCCCGCCAATTACATCTATGCTCCCGCTTAACTTACTGGGAAAAGAACAAAAGAACACCTTCTGGTCAAAACTAAGGCGGGACTTACGGCCATCGCTACTCAGCATCAACGTTATTTTCAGACAAAAGTAACCACTGATGTAATGATAATAATGTAGTTATATACCATTTCAAAAGCATTAAACTCATACTCGTGGTATATTTTAATATTGTAAATGGAATCCATACTTTTACACATTCAGGTTTAACAAAACAAATAATAAAAATAATATATACTGTTATCAAAATGGTGCACTCAGGAGTTTTACAGCGGTTACATTACTGTTTATGTGCATGTGGTATGCACGCCTCAAAGAGTGACCGCTTTCTCTTGACATGGCGATTAACGAGGCTGGCAAAGTTAGCAAGTTCATTTTCATTTATCGTTCAATTAATTGACGGCTGGAATATCGGCCCAGGTCTATGAAAGTGTTTCATATTTTTTGTCAACAGGATTATGTTTTATCTTGCTTCCTTAATAGTTTTTAGGCAAGCTTCTTTATCATTTTCCATCTTTGCAACATCTGAGAAAAAAGTAAATATTGTGCAAGGGACATATTGTATGCGCAATAACAACATTTGGGCAAAGTATGCCATTCAAGGTTGCCTAAAAATGTTGTTATTCTCCATGCAAATGGACTTCACATTATTAAGGAACATAGCGCTAATTTTTCAAGTGTTTTTCACATCAGGTACATTTCACCTAGTTGGGACAAGGACACGTCCACTTACGTATAAAAAGACATGTCCTGGACAGGCGGGCCATGCCACTGAGGGGGAGAGATCCTACCAGGGAGTAAAGGAGATGAGAGTAACACACCAACACACACATACGTTGGTGAACTTTTGCTTTGCCTCTTTATTTAACACCATAACAATAGCTGCCTAGTAACACAGTCGTTAAATGCATCCTACTTGAAGTGTACTTTATCTCCCACCACAAAACAACATCCTTCTGTTGTATTAGAGAGTGAAAAACCTTCGTGAGACGTTACCTAGGGACTTGACTGGTGACAGACTTGTAGAGATTGACTTGAGATTGGAAGTCAGGCTTGGAAGTGTGGACAGGAAGACTGGATGCATCCTTCTCTGTACTTATCCTGCCTTGTTGGACCTTGGAAATGATGACATAAGAAGAGGTTTTCTTTGCTGTTTACTCACAGTGTGATGGAGAAATGAATGAAAAGGTAAGCATTTTTTTTTAAACTCTACAAAACAAAACAAGATAGACTACCGTATTTTCCGGACCATAGGGCACAGTGGATTATAAGGCGCACTGCCGATGTGTGGGCCTACTCAGGTCTATTTTCATACAAAAGGCGCACCGGATAATAAGGCGCATTAAAAGAGTCCTATTATTTTTTTTCTAAATGTAAGACTTCCTTGTGGTCTACATAACATGTAATGGTGCTTCTTTGGTTAAAATGTTGCACAGATGATGTTTTACACATCATTTTCAAGTCGCTTTCTGACAGTCGCTTCAGGATGCGCCGTTTTGTGAGCACTCTTGTTTACGTGCCTCCACTTTGACAGTGTCTTGTCCCAGTCATCTTTGTTGTAGCGGTGTAGCGTGCAATGACGGGAGTGGAAGAAGTGTCAAAAGTGAAGTGAATTATATTTATATAGCGCTTTTTCTCTAGTGACTCAAAGCGCTTTACATAGTGAAACCCAATATCTAAGTTACATTTAAACCAGTGTGGGTGGCACTGGGAGCAGGTGGGTAAAGTGTCTTGCCCAAGGACACAACAGCAGTGACTAGGATGGCGGATGCGGGAATCGAACCTGCAACCCCCAAGTTGCTGGCACGGCCACTCTACCAACCGAGCTATACCGGTATAAATATATATATAAAAGATGGCGCTAACTGTTTTAATGACATTCAGACTTTACTTCAATCAATACCGGGGGCAACATCTCCTCATCTGTGGCTCACTAGTGCCACAACATTGCCCGAAATGTGTCCCGTGAAAAACCATCCGACCGAATAACAAAAGTTCCTTGGGTGAATAATGTAAACCCACTACACCGGTATGTTTTAGCGTTTTCATAGTAACTTTACTGACAGATGTAAATAAGAACTTTACAGTACTTTATACTACAAATGGCAACAGTGGAGGATGAATGTCCCATAACAAGATAGAGAAAAAGAAGAAGCTTATCGACTATGGTGTCAGCACGGAGTACAAAAGCGGAGGCGCGCACATTTTCAGGACTTATGCACATCCCAAATACAGATCAGCAGGTACCAGAAGGTAAGAAAAGTTGCTTTTGCATAATGTTGTGAAACAAAACGCCAGATAATATATGTCTTACCTTATACACACACCATAATAATAGTCCTATGTTGAAGCACAGTACAATCCAAACAGTGCGGCTTCATAGCTTACCAAAGTCATACTAAAACATTTTTGATAGATTTTTGAGTGCCTTGTGTAATGTCCCTAATTTTCAATCGAACATATAACATTTTGGTGTTATTTACTTGAGTCATATTGCAGTCTACATGCACGCATCTCTCATGTATGACTGCCATCATATTGCAGTCTACAAGTACAGTATCTGTTATGTGTAACCGCCGTCTACTATTTTACCATGTGCCAAATAAAATAACTTTAATGTTGGTAAGCACAACCAAAATGATTCCGTACATTATAATGCGCACTGTCGAGTTTTGAGAAAATGAAATAATTTTAAGTGCCCATTATAGTCCGAAAAATACGGTAATAGACTCTCACTTACGGTGATTTTACTTGTCACAGAGCCTTCCAGGCCCATGCGTATACGCTTTTGTTTCTCACAGTAATTCTTCCATGTGTCCTCATTGAAGCCATAGTTAAAGTAGTCGGACAGATCCGCACCTGCACACACACGCACACACAGTCAGACATCATCATCTATAAGGCGCATTTAGAGACACTAAAAGCGCTTTACATTAAGAACTGAGAACCCGTTATTTAAATAACCAGGAGAAAACCCTCGCACGCACTGGGAGACCAGGCAAACTCCACCCAGAGATGCCCAAATGGAGAGTCAAACTCAGATTTCCTTACTGTGTGGCCTACATAATGTTTGTGGTGCAAAATAGTTCCATTTCAATAATAGTCATTTGTGGTGTGTTAGTAGGGCTGGGCGATATGGATGACAACTGTATCACCAAAGACGTGTTTTATTTTGGTCAATATTGATCATTGTTGATGTTTTTATGACCTATGGGAGGTAAGGACTAGGACAAAAATAAACATTTCTATTTCAAAATAAAAACTTCCTCTAAATACAACCCCCTCAGCTATCAGGGCAAAGTCTTACTTGACACACCTTGAAAATAAAGTGTTTTTTACGTGAAAAACAAATTACAGTAATTTAATGTATTTTAGCCTCCAGAAAGAGTCACACAGAAGCAAAATGCTATTTTTAACTTGTATTGCCAATGTTACGATAAACCGGTTTTACCTCCCATGTCTGCTTCCCTGGCCAATCGGCTTTCGGGCACGGACGGTATGTTTGTAATCATGAACATCAAATCAAAACCACACGAGCGTAAAAAGAATAACACCAGCACATCTTTACAGTGTGAATGGAGATATATATATATATTTCCTATATTTATATATATATATATATATATATATATATATATATATATATATATATATATATACAGTACCCATATAGCCTATTGTGTCCATGAATGTTCTCATTCATCCAGGTCATTGTAATCCCAGGGTATTCAATCGATATTAACTGGACTGTTTAGTTTGTATTATGAGATGTTTTGCCTCTCATCAGAGTAAACTTCATCAGTTCATGATCATAGACTTAGATTGGTCACATGTAGTCTTAGACTGGGAAGGTATATAGTTTTAGACTGGTCAGATATAGTCTTAGATTGGTCACATGTAGTCTTAGACTTAGATTGGTCAGGTCTAGTCTTAGATTGGTCACATGTAGTCTTACACTTAGATTGGTCAGATCTAGTCTAGCGGCTAGTACAAATACCTTAGTAGATTTCATCAGTTAATGCTCATTGACTTAGATTGGTCAGATCTAGTCTCGGACTCTCGGACTAGATCGGACCAATCTTTTAAGACAAACCAAACAATCCAGTTGCAATCGATTGACTGCCCTGGGAATAGCCTATTATGTGTGCATTATTGACTAGTTATGCACTGAAAATTTGGCCGCCGAAAAAAATAATTGGAAACAGTGCTGCCAAAAGAAGATGTTGGGATAATGTAAACAAGACGCACACCATTGTCAGGAGCGTAGTCAGCATGCCTGTTATGTGGAGTTAACTTTAATACACCCCAGATATATCCACAAACAGCCATCTACAAAATGTGCAAATATTAAGAGGACAGTGGCGGCTTTTAGGGAGAGAAAGTCCAACTGGAGCAGCAGCGCCAAGCAAGTACCATGCTGGTGCAGCTTACTTTTGGAGGGACAGAAGTAGAGTCTCTAAACACAAGTACAGTCTACAATAACGCCAGAAAAAGATTTGTTGCTAGTCCTTTTTAATAAAGAAAAAGTCACTAAAAATCATTAACATTCAAAAAATTCTCGAACAAAGTAGTTTATACAATAACCAGCAAAGATTTAAAATATGGCAAAACAATCATATAGTGAAGTGCATTCTATTTATATAGCGCTTTTCTCTAGTGAACTCAAAGCGCTTTACATAGTGAAAGCCAATATCTAAGTTACATTTTTAAAACAGTGTGGGTGGAACTGGGAGCAGGTGGGTGAAGTGTCTTGCCCAAGGACACAACGGCAGTGACTAGGTTGGCAAGTGCCACACTGTTGAGGCGACTTTCCCCTCCTTTATCCACCATTTATTCATTTTTACTTTCTCTTCTCATTCCATGCAAAAAAACAAACGCCAGGCAAGAAGATGGCGTAACCAAAAGTGATGCTTGATACTGTTATCTGATTGGCTGTTAGCATGCCACGCCCACTTATCAGTGATCACTTCCTGCGTTGCTCGGTTACCAGAGAGCAAATGCCTTTGTTCATGCAACCAACCTTGCTTTGCAACATTTGCTTTCTTTCAAATTAAAAGGGAAAAACTGTGACTAAAAGCTTTTATCATAACATTTTTAATTGATATTGATATTGATGTCGTGTTTTTTTTTGCAAAATATGTTGAGATAATTTTATCTCCCAGCCCTATGTGTTAGAATGAATGTATAAAAAAAACCTCGATTAAATCTTCACGGAGATGTCTTGGAAGTGCTTGAAAACATACCTGGTTTCCTCCAAGGTTTCTCCTCAAACAAATCCAAGTCCACGTCAAGCACAGGGACACCATTGATGCTGCCAGAGGCGTCAAGATCCACTCCTTTCAGTTTTGCATTAACTAAAAATAAAGAAACGATGAGACTAGTTATGCTGTTATGGCTAGACCCGCAGCAAGATGCTGAAGGAGAAGGTTACCTTGTCCGTAAGATCTGGAGCCAGTTGTTTTAATGTTGAGATTGACTGGAGGGGCTCCATACGGTCTGAGGGAGGAAAAACAGGCAGACCCTCACAGACACATATTTTCTAAAACTACCAGAACAAAAAGTGAGGTATGTTACCAATGAAAAATGTCAGAAAAACTCCCATGAATTTTGGACTATGAGCCGCTATTTTTTTTCCTACGCTATGTACCCTGCGGCTTATAAAACTGTGCGGTGGTTAATTAAAAAAAATTTCTTCGCAGTCGGTCACAATGCCCAAAGTTTAAAAAAAAAAAACCCAAGCCAATACACTTAATAGGTGTGTTATGGTTTGTGCTGTGGCGCCATCTGTTGGACGAGTTTGCTCACAGCAGGTGCTGTAGGTTAGGTTGGGTTACTTTATTAGTACCCGAAGGTAAACTTGTTTTGCAACCAGCAAGATCAGGACATCCATTTAAACATACAGAGAGAGGAACATCTTAGATATACAATACAAACACTTGCAACATTGCAGCATAGTGCTGCTTTGCCTTTCTGTTCAGACTGAGCTTTAAAGCACAAGTAGAGTGCCGTTCCGTCTTCTCGCCGTCTGTAGCGTTTCTACTCGTATGGATTCTTCATTCAACACTCCAAGCAAGGTTTCTAAGTTTGACAATATAACTAAAACAATTATTACTTACTGAACTGTCCGATATGTGATGTCTGTAGGAGTGTTTTCATTTAGTATTGTTTCAATTTCGTAAATTCACCAAAATTCAACATTTTCTTAATTTGATTACATGCTATAGTAAAATTGTATTGTTAATTGTATTGCATGTTTTTGTATATCTTTAATTTAGGTAACCATGGACTGCAGGTGCAAATGAGCTATTAAGCTACAATCTGATGCAGAACATATATGTCTTTGAGCTTAATGTCTTTGTGCATTGTCCCTTCAAATAAAGACCTAACTAAAACGTCACCGGGGAGTTATTGAGTCTGTTGCGCAGCTATTGGTTCCATGACCATGACTTCTGTTTTGTTTGATCATTTGTTTTACTGCCGCGTTACAGACACTGTTTGGAAACAATTAAAGCAGTGGTTCTCAGCCTTTTTTCAGTGATGTACCCCCTGTGAACATTTTTTTAATTCAAGTACCCCCTAATCAGAGTAAAGCATTTTTGGTTGAAAAAAACAGAAAAAGGAGTAAAATACAGCACTATGTCATCAGTTTCTGATTTATTAAATTTGACAACAGTGCAACATATTGCTCATTTGTAGTGGTCTTTCTTGAACTATTTGGGAAAAAAAGATATAAAAATAACTAAAAACGTGTTGAAAAATAAAGAATTGTAAATAAACATTTCTACACATAGAAGTAATCATCAACTAAAAGTGCCCTCTTTGGGGATTGTAATAGAGATCCATCTGGATTCATCAATTTCATTCTAAACATTTCTTGACAAAAAAATAAATCTTTAACATCAATATTTATTGAACATCTCCACAAAAATTAATATTGCATTGTTGCATTTGTTTTCACAGTTTATGAACTTACATTCATATTTTGTTCAAATATTATTCAATAAATATATTTATAAAGGATTTTTGAATTGTTGCTATTTTTAGAATATTTTTTTTAAAATTTCACGTACCCCTTGGCATACCTTCAAGTACCCCCATTTCAGAACCACTGAATTAAGGTATGTAAAAAAACTTTTAAAGAATATTTCTGAGTAAATAACTAATTTCACAATGTATAAAGTCCGATGCGGCTAATATATGGAAAGATATTTCTTCAAAAATGTAATGGGTGGGGCTTATGTTTGCAAAGTAGGTTTCTCTGTTTCGTGCACATCTTAACAGTATTTCAAAAGCATACGTGTATTGAGGCGCCCCGGTTTTTATGTCTCCAATGGTGACACGGACATCGTCGTCGTCGTCGTCACTGTCGCTGTCACTCTCCACGTCCTCGCCCGCAGCGTCCCCGGTGGCCTGAGACTGGAAAAAAAAACAGAAAATGGTATTTATGTGTGTCGCGATGACCAACCCATCGCAGCATGTCAAGGGCTACCTCTGAGGCCACGCCGTTTCCTGTCGCGTGTTCAGCTTCAACATGCGCATCAGCGTCGTCGCCATCCACAGGTACTTCCGCTTCCTCGGTAGACGCATCAGCAGGTGCACTGTGGGTAGGTGGCGGTGATTATCTGTACTGATACCATCGTGTGTTGCAGTTCACTGACACAACACGATGCCTTTAGGAGATACAGTGTTCCCTCGAACGCTGGGGTTACGTTCCAAAAATACCTGCTTTAAGTGAAATCTGTGTAGGGTTTTTTTTTGTTTTTTATGTGTTTTGGTCAATTATATATTTTTTTCGTTTCCACTATATGTTTTTTTATTTATAAAATGTTTTTTTTTTATTTACTGTGCATGTCATGGACGGGTCGGTTTTTTAATTTCTGCTTTTTTTTTTGTTTACAGTACTGTACAGCATACATTTTTTGTTTCTTATATATGTATTAAGTCTGTAAAACCCCTAACCACACATTTTATTGACTTTTTTCAGACAGGCATTAACATTATTTCACATTTCTCTCGTTTAAACACTCAAAGTTCCAACCTTGGTGGATTTAAAACACAAGTACAGTACACTACTGTATTAAAGAATGAAACCAAAGGTCAAAACCTGTTTTTTAGGGCTCTAGGATTTTTTGGACCTACAAAAAAGGCCGGGTTTTATCATAAAGCCCACAAAATTTCCACACATAACCAGAGTCCCACCATCTTTTTGGGCCTTAAATCCTGCGCTTTTGGCTTGGTCCTGCATTATAAAGGTGCGAGAGGGCTTTCATTTCCAAAATAAGTCTGTGTCATTCATATTAAAAACTTGTTCAGGATTATATCCCCCACCACAGTATACATTCTGTACTGTACAGGACACATGGCACAAAGAAGATTGACAATGCTCTACAGTCCCTTAACGAATCAGGACGCAGAAGACAATACGCATTCATGTGCTGTAAAAAAAACTAAGAAAAAAATAGCATGCGACACTGTCAAAAATTACATACAAAAAAATCTGTAACAGCGAGGCTGTATAAGGTGAACCGTGTTGTAGCGCGGGAACACTGTATATCATCTATAACGGTGATGTTTAGGTTGACAAAAAAAAAATGTGGCAAAACTTTCAAATATCGGCTTTGTCTCTGCAGTTGAGTACATAAAGGCCACAGGCAAATATGGGGAAATAAAATGATTTAATTAGTAACTTGACCACCAGCAAGACGTCCACAGTTTCCAAAAACTATTTGAAATGTGGACTCGTCAGACCACGGAACACTTTTCCACTTTGCATCAGTCCATCTTAGATGAGCTCGGGCCCAGCGAAGCGTTTCTGGATGTTGTTGATAAATGGCTTTCGCTTTGCATAGTAGAGTTTTAACTTACACTCACAGATGTAGCGACCAACTGTAGTTACTGACAGTGGTTTTCTGAAGTGTTCCTGAGCCAACGTGATGATATCCTTTACACAGTGATGTTGGTTTTTTATGCCGTACCGCCTGAGGGATCGAAGGTCACGGGCCTTGCCGCTTACGTGCAGCGATTTCCCCAGATTCTCTAAACCATTTGATTACAGACCATAGATGGTGAAATCTCTAAATTCCTTGCAATAAGTGCTTGAGAAATGCTGTTCTTAAACAATTTGCTCAGGCATTTGTTGACAAAGTGGTGACCCTCGCCCCGTCCTTGTTTGTAAATGACTGAGCATTTCATGGAAGCTGCTTTTATACCCAATCATGTCACCCACGACCACCTGTTCCCAATCAGCCTGTTCACCTGTGGGATGTTCCAAATAGGTGTTTGATAAGCATTCCTCAACTTTTTCAGTCTTTTTTGCCGCTTGTGCCAGCTTTATGGAAACATGCTGCAGGCATCAAATTCCAAATGAGTTAATAATTGCAAAAAATAACAAAGTTTAGCAATTCCCACGTTAAGTATCTTGTCCTTGCAGTCTATTAAAATTCACCGGTTTTGGGTTTTGTAGGTATGTTACGAGCCCTGCACTGCACGGTGGTGTAAACATGTTATAGTGTGAGTTTGTACAAGGGATTCCCCTGAAAAATAGCCCTTGTCGCTGGTTATGAGGGATGAAACGGTAATATAAACGCTGCAGTATTTCAGTTTCAAAGTTTTCTCAATAATACCGTGGCGTGTGACGGAATCAATTGAAAACTTGGTGGTTGTAGTTTTCTTTCTGGCTTTCTAGCGTTGGCTAGAAAATAAACCACATCTCCCGGAATCCTCTGCGCAGGGCAATAATGGCAAGGTGGGGGCGTGGAACGCAGTAAGCAGGAAGTGAAGTGTCTTCATACTCGACATGAATTGTTTTTTGGTCATGAAATCTGTCCATAGCTGGTCAAGTTATGTTGCTAACAAGCCCAGCCCAAAACAAAGCCTCTTTGGCGGATTTAAGAAAGTCTACGGTCAGCAAAACCAAGCACGCCATTTTTGTTTGGAGCGTTACCAAGGAGACACTGTGCCAGTCGGTCTGGTCGCCCCACACGGTGGAAAACCACCAAAGAATATGTTAAACGCGGGTAATACGAGTAAACTAAAAAGCTACTTGATACATCCTTAATCCATCCATCTTTTTTTCTAACTATTAATTATTAACACGATTAAAAGTTATATTGTTAGTCTACTTTTCTGAGAAACACCATTTTCCAGACTGGTATAAACATGTACACTGTAGAGGACACTGCTTCTCATAATGTAAAAGATGAAACACACTAAATCAAACACACTGGTCAATCCCAAATTCTTTTGGATGACATATGTTGAGTCAAGAGGAACACCGAGACAGAATAGTACTTGGCCAAGATTTACTAAAGCTTTAGGAGACCAGCCCTTACAACGCAACAATGGCATCAGCAAGTGAGGTCTAAATCCAAACCAAAAGAGTCAGCTTATCCATCCATCCATTTTCTACCGCTTGTCCATGTTTGGGGTCGGAGGGGTGCTGGAGCCTATTTCAGCTGCATTCAGGCGGAAAGCGGGTTACACCCTGGACTAGTCGCCACCTCCTCGCAGGGCCAACACAGATGAACGGACAACAATCACACTCACATTCACACACTAGGGCCAATATTTAGTGTTGCCGAGCTTGATCTTGTCCTTGCGGTCATGACCCAAAGCTCATGATCGACGGGTAAATTGAGAGCTTTGCCTTCCGGCTCAGCTCCTTCTTCACCACAACGGATCAATACAGCATTACTAAAGACCCCGCACCAATCCGCCTGTCGATCTTACAATCCACTCTTCCCTCACTCGTGAACAAGACTCCGAAGTATTTGAACTCCTCCACTTGGGGCAAGATCTCCTACCCAACCTGGAGATGGCACTCCACCCTATCATTGAGAAGGACTTGGAGGTGCTGATTCCCATCCCAGTCGCTTCACTTTTGGCTGTGCGCTGATCCAGTGAGAGCTGAAGATCCTGGCCAGATGAAGCCAACAGGACCACATCATCTGCAAAAAGCAGAGACCTAATCCTACAGCCACCAAACCGGATCCCCTCAACGCCCTGACTGTGCCTAGAAATTCTGTCCATAAAAGTTATGAACAGAGTCGGTAACAAAGGGCAGCCTTAGCGGGGTCTAACGCTCCATTAATTCCCATGGAAAGTTTTCAACTTTGAATATTCCACGAATTTTGCAACCCTACATGCATGTTATTACACACCTGAAAATACCTACAACACTCCTATATTGGTTTGTTTGACATGTCATTCAGTTACCTGTCTGTAGCATTCTTTTGTTCTTCTTCTTCCTCGTCTTTGCTCTCAGACTCATCTGAAAAAGCGTGTAATTAATGGACTTGAACATTGCAGCACACATTTAAAGCCAACTAGACAACAATTAGGACAATGACGTGTTTAGTATGCTCATGTTGATTAGTTAGCCTAACTCAGATAGGCTAACTGTTGTGTTGGTATTAGAGTAGTAATGGCTTTACTGGTCCATTGAGCGTAGAGTAGTAGTGTGACGAATCAAGACAAGTTAATGATGTGAAAGAGACAGTTTGAAGACATTTAATTTACCTCCATACAACCATTCTTCCTCCTCATCCCCAGCGTTAGCATCCGTGCTGGCCGCTTCTTCGCCGGACATCTTTATCGACCTTCTAAAACAGCGTTAGTCGACCGGCGCTGTGCGGACGTTCAATGTGGATAAAAATGGCAGCGATTTCTCCCTTTAGTGTGGAAGCGAGAGACAGCGAAAGTACTATTTCATAGATTCATCTCCAACGTTTTTTTTTTGCGAGGCGGATAAGAGGAAACCGGAAGTGATTGAAAGCGCCCGCGTTAAAAGTGTCCGTGTTGCTGGCCGAGTGTAGCTCAGGAAACACAGCGCCGCCAGCGGCCCAAAAAGCCTTATGACGCTTCCGCATGATAATTTTTTATTGATTTAATTTTTTTTTATAAACCTTTGTTTAAAGATTGCAACATTTACAAACAATTGAAGAATAATAATAATGAAATTAAGTACAAAAACAGTACAAGTAAGTTTAGGACCCCGACTTAAACAAGTTGAAAAACTTAACACAATACATAGATATGCATAGATAGCTCTTTATTGTCATTACACAAGTACAACAAAACTTTGTTTTCAGCACAAACCCGTTTAAGATTAGACAAAAAAACAAACAGTGTACAGGGTCACAGAACAGGAACGCTGATGGGTCTCCACAATGCGCCCCGTAACAGATGGGAAAAAGGTCAACGCTGGGGAAGGATGAGTAAAAAAATACAATATAGACTGGTTAGGGGAAAAAACCTCCATAGCAAAGCACATATACACATCACAACATACATCTCGAGATATCTAGCAACAGAGGGAAGGGAGTTCGGGGTCATGATGGTAGAACGTAGCTCTCAGGCGCTGACCATCCATTCATCCCCCCTATGGGTTATGCGTCGAGGGCGTTGGGTTGGGGGTGTGGGGTATGTATGTGTGGCGTATATTTTTGTGGATGTGTGTGTGTAAGCCCGTAGTGTGTAAATAAGAACGATCTTCCATTTGTTCACGTTGCTTTAATAAATTATAGCAGTGAAATACAATAACAAAACATGTCATCAACGTATTTCTAAGTGCCGTCTGGCATAACTTCAACACGTCATCCACTTCCTGTTTGCGTGTGTGTCACAATAATAGTACCGTGGTGCAACATTCTCTATCTCCCCCTGAGCCTTTAACATATATAAACCAAGGCTGAAAAGTAATAACAAGCAGAAATGATGTGATAATCATTAATAAGAACATAACAAATGGTGATGAGGAATATAGAACTAAAATTCACCACCCATAAACCCCTTAAATGTTACCCCATCTCATAGTCTTTATGCCAGGCAGGCGCGCCGGGCTTCCTGGTGGACCGGCGCAGGCCCACGGCTGATGGTGTAGCGGGCGACTGGGGAGGGGCAGTCGATCGGGCCGCAGGAGCAGGCGACGGCCTGGCGGGGGTACTGCGATCTGGAGTCGCGGGCGCGGTGGACCTCTCAGTGAGTTGGGAAGGGTCCATGGGAGGCCGGGCAGGTGGCAGGGTGGGCCGTGATGATACAGGGGGTTTCGACACCTTTGCAGGTAACGCCAAACTACTCAGGGGGTCAGGCAGCAGAGGCAGTGCAACAGGTGGCGGGATGCCAGTATGGGTTGCCAGGTCGTCATGAATGGATCGGGGGGTTGGGCAGTTCATCGTGGACAGGAAGGAACTTGCGCAGGAATCTCCGGTTCCGAGGAGAGACCCTGCCCGACCCATCAATCTTGACGACGTACTGGTCATGCTGGCGCACCTCAACGACGCGGCCAGTCCTGTCCCACTTGTTGGGATGAGGCCCTGTCTGGTTCTGCACGCGTACGTGATCCCCCACTTTGAGGGGTGGCAGGCGCTTAGTGTGCTCCGCCCAACTGTCGGCTGTACGGATGTGGCGTTTGCGGAGGGCCTCCTCTCTAAGCGTCAGTGTCTCACGCCATGTTGCATGGGGCCTGTACCTCCCGGGCGGGATCGGGATGAAGTCCCGTATGGGCCGGCCAAAGATGCACATCGCAGGGGAGAGCTTTGTGACAGGGTCGGGCGTGTTGCGGTAGTGTAGTATCGCCCTCTGCACAGAGTCAGTGTCCAGCTCCCCCTTCGGGCCAGTGTTGTCCGTGATCAGCCGTTTCATAGTCTTAACGCCGATTTCCGCGCGGCAGTTGCTGTGGGGGAAGGCTTCAGACGAAAGGCGGTGGTGCACGCCCCATCTGCATAGAAAGGATCTGGTGTCGGCAGAGGTGAATTCCGGTCCACCGTCAGATGCTAGCTCCTCAGGCGTCCCATACGTGGCAAAGGCTCGGCGCAGGTGGCATATGAGGTCTGCTGCGCCGCCAGTTGACCTGGATATGAGTGGCCAGTTGGAGTAACGGTCCACGATTACTAGGTAGTGTACCCCCCTATGGACGAAGAAGTCTGCGCATATAGCTTGGAAGGGGTACACAGGCAAAATGGGGGGAATTGGTGGCGCCGCAGGCTGAGAAGGTGCCATACGGTTGCAGTGTTCACAGTTAGCCCGGGTTGTGAGGATGTCGGCCGTCATACCTGGCCAGAACACAGACGATTCCGCACGGGCAGTCATCATGGAGACACCCTGGTGAGCGGCGTGTAGGCCGTCGAGTACTTCGTCGTGGAGGGAGGGTGGTATCACTACTCTGTCCCCGTACAGCACTACTCCGTCCATCGACGTGATGTCCTCGCGGTACTGGTAGAAGCCACGGATCGCTGTGGGCATCTCTGTCCTGGCCTCCGGGAAGCCGTCCATCGCTATCTCCTCCAGCGCGCGCATGTCGTCATCGCTGCTGGTAGCCTCTCTGACGCGGTCCCATGTCACGGACCGTAGTGACTCGAGTCCTGCAGCGCACCAGGTCAGGTCACCACTCTCGTCATCACCGTTGTCATCCTCATCGCCATTGTCTGCAGTCCCTGTCTGTCGTATGAGGGACAGGATGTCGGTGTGTGTGCTGGGTGGAAGGTGGCCCATCATGGCGACACTGTCGTCCGGCAAGACCATGGGTGATGGGTTCCGAGTGCCAACTGGCCTGCGTGACATCGCGTCAGAGGCTCAGTTCTTCATGCCTGGTATATGTATCATGCGGAAGCGGTAACGCAGGGTCTTTTCCTTGAGGTTCCTGAGGCGGGGGTTGGGTATGTCGTCCAGCGCCCTGTCGCCAAGGAGATTGAGGAGAGGCTTGTGGTCCACTGCTATGATGAGGTCTTTGCAGCCCAGCACGAAGTATCGTGATTTATCCAAGGCGTCGGCGACTGCCAGTGCCTCGCCTTCTATGGGAGCGTATCTGGACTCAGCTGCGTGGGTAAATCGGCTGCCAACTAGGGTCACCTTCCAGCCATTAGTGCAACAGAAGGGTTTGACTGGGAGGCATAAACAATGCTTTTGGAATAACCAGAAGCCGACCCCTTCCTTTGACCAGTCCGTCGCGAGGCATGTGGGCTTGGATTTGTCAAATATGCGGACGCCTCGCTCGATCTCCTGGACGATCGTCGCCTTGGACTCGCGGAAGACCTCCTCCAGCTCCGGGGACCACTCGAAGCGCACGCCATGCTGCAGGAGCTTCCAGAACGGTTGCATGCACTCGGCCATACTGAAGGCATAAGCCACCTGGTTGACAAGGCCGAACCATGACCTGACGTCGGTGATGTTTCGTGGCCGGGGAAAGACTCTGATTGCGTCCAGGTAACGACTGCATGGCCGTACGTCGGTCATGGTGATGGTGAAGCCGGCAAAGTCCACTGAGGGAGAGGCGAAGACGAACTTCTCAGGGTTGAGGATGATCCCATTCCTGCCGCAGACGTCGAGCCATCGCACGGCCTGGAAGTAGGCTTTTTCAATGTCGTCAGCCCACAGTAACGTGTCGTCCACACACTTGGTCTTGTTACCAATGTCCGTGACTACCTCGTCATATCGCCGTGAGTAGCCGTCTCCTGACGCTATGTATCCCTGCGGGGCTGAGAGGTATCGGTACCTCCCCCATGCGTGATGAACGTTGTCTTGTGGCGATCATCCTCGTGTAATGGGACGCTGTGGTAGCCATTCCAGGCGTCGAATACAGTTTTGTGCATGCCACTGGGCACCTGCCTCGCCTGGTGGAAGGGGGACTGTGTGTGGTGAGTTTCACGAACAGCATGTTTGTTCAGGGCTTGGAAGTCAACTGTGCGCCATGGCTTGCCGTTCTTTTTTGCACATATTACCATGCGGTGACACCATGTTACCGGTGTGCCAACCGGCACCTCCTCCAGTACGCCGAGACGAACGTCTTGGTCGAGGCCAGCCTTCACCTCGCTCTGCCAGTGTATGGCTACTGGGATGGGTGTGTGGTAGGCCACTGGCGTTGCCTCGTTATCGAGCATGAGGCAAAGTGGTGGGCCAGACATCCTCGGCAGGGGCTGGTGAGGGCATGTGTTAAACGTACTCTGAGCATACAGCTTCAGGAGGTGCGCCCGTAGCGCCTCCCTGTTGGCCTCTATAGCTGGCATGGGGAGCGTAGTAGGTGTGACTGGAGGCTCTGCACATCGGGGGCAGTTACAATGCTCCGAGGTCGCCAGGTGGACCTCACCCAGAGTTGGGAACTTGTCAGATATCATGCCGAGATCCACGCAGGCTGTGCGAGACAGAAATATGCGGTCTGAGGTGTCGGTCACATATGCGATCTGGCGCGTTTCCAGCCTCCGGGCGTCGCTGCTGCTGCCGGCGAATCTGATTATGGCGGCCCCAAGGATGCGTATACCTTCATTGTTCGCGGCTCTCATGGTCATTGATACAGGGATGAGGTCGTCTGTGCTCAGACCTAGTTGCTGGGCGACCTTGACGCCGATCAGACAGCTCTGGCATCCTGTGTCAGCCATTGCGGGTAGGGTTACAGCACGGGTGTGCTTTCGAAGGTCGAGTCCCAGCGCTTTGTAATCTTCACGCTCGATGGCGAGGGTGAGGCGGATGTATGGCTGTGGGTTGGATGGGCGTTTCGTCCACTTGTCGCACATATCATCATAAAGGTGGTGGGCCAAGGGCAGTGTGCAGATCTTGTCGTGGGCACTGTCCATTGTGAGTGTGCACAGTTCTACGTGCGCTGCTGTCTGTTGTTCCTCGTGCGCCCCATCAGCCTCTTCTGGTGGGGGTCTGGATGGGCGGCCGCCCAGACAGACTCTGTCGAGGTGATTTTGCCGATTGCATTTCTTGCACGTCTTGCCATATGCAGGGCATTCAGCGCGCCGGACGCGCCACTGCGGTGTCTTGCCATGACCTGTTCCACCACAATAGATAGATAGATAGATAGATAGATAGATAGTACTTTATTTATTCCGTCAGGAGAGTTCCTTCAGGAAAATTAAAATTTTCAGCACAATCCCATTCAAGTTTAGACAAACATTACATTACAAAAGACACAGGGCTCCTCAGGTTTCGTTTTAGTTTTTTCTGCCCTTTGGCCCCCTTTGCTGCGGACGTCTTGCTGTTTCCCTCGCCGATATGAACTGCTGATCGAGTCTGTATTTTGGGCGTCAAGCAGGCGTGAGGCTGAGCGCTTCCCTGATTCTTTAGCTTCAATGTACTCTACCATGTCTTTTAATGGCATATTTTGATTTTTCTCGCCCAATAAATCCAGCTGTATCTCTTGGTCTGCTATGCCCCGAGCGATCACATCACGCAGTATTTCCTCTGTGAAATCATTCATTTGGCCACAGTCCTCTTTTGTGCATTTCAGTTCGTATTTGCATGTGCCAGCCTGCCCCTTTAAACGAGCGTGGAATGACCTGATGGGCTCCTCGTGTCCCTGCCGCATGTTGGATAGGGCCACCCTGGCCACCATGATGTTTTCTGCACGGACGGCGAGTGCTTTCATAGCCAAAAGAACATCCTTTTCATCACTATCCACGAGGCTTTTGCCAGCTGCGCGAGTGAGGTCTTTTCTTAGCTCCTCCTCGCAGCACTCGAGTAGCTGCGTGACTACGTCAGAACCGGTTAATTTGGTTCCTCTTTTGTTTTCGTCCCAGCGGGTTAAGAAATATGACCACGTCTTGGCCGTTCCCGCCAACGCGATGGAGGGTCGCTTGAGCTTCTCTTCCTTAGCATTCATGTGTGGCTCCCTGGGGGCTGCAGTGTGTGTGGTTGCATGGATGTTCAGCATCGCCGCCACCACTGCCGCCTCTTCGTGCCGAGCCATGTATTCACAGTTTGCGATAGGGCAACATACCCCAATTGTTGGTTTTACTGGTTTGCGTTTCACCTTCTTTGTTTTGATGACTCACTCTTCGGTCAATGGCGTGAATGCATTCGCCGCTCGCTCATGTGTTGTTTGCATTCCGATGTCGGCAAACTCCGTTTGATAAAGTCCTTGTTTTGTTATAAATAAGAACGATCTTCCATTTGTTCCCGTTGCTTTAATAAATTATAGCAGTGAAATACAATGACAAAACATGTCATCAACGTATTCCTAAGTGCCGTCTGGCATAACTTCAACACGTCATCCACTTCCTGTTTGCGTGTGTGTCACAATAATAGTACCGTGGTGCAACATTCTCTAGTGTGTCTCTGTTCCGTGGCCTTGATGAATTGTGAAGTCGCTAGTCAAAAGTCAACAACAACAGGTGTGTGTCCATGAGAGACAAGAAGGGAGTTTGTTGTGTCTTCACTGCACTGTCCATTGGGAGAGTCTCGACGCCAGGGAAACAATCCAAGTTAGAATGTTTTGTATGCGGGTGAAAATAAAATTTGCTTTTCACTCTAAATTGTCTATGACTGGTCCTCAAAAATTGCGGGGTAGACAGTCCGATGTGATCCACAGTTCTTCCCGCATCATCCAATCATTTGTGGCAGCTTTGGAGTATTTTGTTGACTGCCAGCAACTTCCAATTTGTCGACAAAGCAGAGCAACACTTACTCCAATCAGCAGATGTCCTGTTGTCATAATTCCGAATAGGTAGATATCTTCACGTCCTCGACCGAAAAGGGTCGCCAGGCACGCGGCACTCCTTCTTCTCCCAAGAGTCCGTCGTGTGTCCAGCAACAACCGCTTTGTCACGACAGCAGGTTCCCCCAAACCCAAGATCTTGTCAATTTTGTTGAGGCCATGTTTAGATTTGGAGAGCAGTGCAAATAGAGGCAACAAGAAAGTTAAGCCAAGACAAAGAAGCAAGCAGGAGAGATAAGGGAGGAAAGGGGAGTGTCCACCCTCGATGAGTGCCATTTAGTGGTCAATTGTACGGAATACGTGCTGAACTGTGCAATCTACTAATAAAAGTCTCACTCAATCAATCAAATGCTCAATGTATATACTCTGATGATGAACTTGTGTGATGACTGTATCATGCTGATAGTATATATTTGTACCATGAATTGAATAATGTGGACCCCGACTTAAACAAGTTGAAAAACTTATTGGTGTATTACCATTAAGTGGTCAATTGTACGGAATATGTACTGTACTGTGCAATCTACTAATAAAAGTTTCAATCAATCAATCAATGCTGTTGAGTGTACTCTTCAAAAAGTCAATAAGTTTCAAAAAGTCAATAAGTGTACTTTATCAAACTTTCTGAGTACAGGCATCTTGACAGTGTAGTACCTGTAAATGGCAGCAAACTTAGTTTTTGATAAAAAGCAGTTCTGTCACTTTACGATTTTGTGCTTTTATTTTGAAGAGCCCACTCTTATTTTGTAAATTCCTTTATTGCCGATGCTTTTACTTCCTGCTGCCGTTCCATTTGACATCAACAGCATACTCACGTTACTCCAGGACTGGTAAACATGCTGACAAAGATATATTTGTCATGTTCTGTGTGAATATTTGTGAAAAGTTATTTTATTGTGTCTCGTGTTTGTGTTGTTTATGTGTCACATTTAAGCTGAGTCACTACGAGCTGTGTGTGGAAGCTAGGCTAACAAGCTGAGCAAACTTAGCGCCCTTGGAAGTGGAAGGAGGTAGGAGGAGACTAATAGTTTATTTATTTAAAACAAATGGTTCATTTCATTTAAAACAAATGGGAAAATGTCATTATTTTTATCTACTAAAAAAGACGTGTTCATAAGTTTAAAAATGTAAACATGATTTATGCTTTGTTTGTGGAAATATGGTACGATGGCATTTGTATTTTCTGTCCATCTTCATAGTTTTCACGGTGTCAAAATTGTGAGGAGAAAAGGAGGAGAGAATTAAAGTTGCACCAGTCGAAGCTGTCTGCATCTTGTGTCATTACTCCAAGTGGGCCGCTACAGTGAAAACTCCCCGGCTGCAGCCAGTGAAAACTTCCGGCTGCAACAGACCTGCCATCCCTACAGAGAAGCTGACGCCATCTCATTCGAGATCCAGCTATCAACCTGTTAACAGCTAACTGACTCCATTTGCACCCACATCCTGCACAGGCAAGATTAAAAGGACAGCACGCTAAAGGTACAACATTGGGTGCCAAGGAGTAAAGGAGACTATTTACACACACGTTACAAGCTTACAGTGTATCTGAAGTGTCTTAAATACTAACATCAAATTTTGAGGTCAAAATAATTTGTGAGCAGCACGTAACAATTCTGAAATAGGTAAATGTTTTAAGAAAATTGTTATATGTCTTTAAAGGGTAATTTGTGACATGTCTGTTGCGATAAAGGTTTAAAGCGTGAAGCACTTTAGCTATTAATGGTCAGAGCGCTCATTTATGACATACTTTGTTGTTGCTGTTTTATGTTAAAAATCCTTTGAATGTCCATATTCTGCGAATGCTTGGTATAAGTAGTACTCTTTGGTAAAAGATAACTACAGCTTATAAGTGAATTCAGGCATAAGACAATCAAAAGCCACGCCAGACGTAAAGCAGTTGCACAAACAAATATGTCACTCACAACAAAAGAAACAAACAGTCCTACAGACACACCAGTCAGGTTTAGCTCACGTGAAAGAAAACTAAAAGAGAAAGGCCAAGAAATGCATGACGAGGACACCAAAAAACGTGAAAAAACATTTAACAAGGCCTATAATTCTTGGAAACTGACAGCAAGGGAAACAAAGACAAAACTAAAAACCCTCTGTTCATTAGAAGACCTCAATAAATTACAGCAAGATATTGATACAAAGCACGACACAGTAAGACAGCAATATGAACCTATCCTACGTAATAGTAACACCACGGCAGAGATCGTCAACAAAATGGACGCTTGTGTTACGCTAACAAAGGAAATCTGTAATCTTCTAAGCAACCGTCTAGCGACTATTAATGAAGATTATAACGATCAACTTGAAAAGGAAAAAGTAAGAGAAACGTTAAACAAAAATGAATATGGGTCTGTCTTTGGCCAAACTAAAACTGAAACTGTAAGTTCATCAGATGAATCAAGCAAACATTCAAGCTCAGCCAGTACCCATAGCAGTAGAGTAGATGCAGTAGCAGAGCTTGCTGCTAAGTTGGAACAATCAAAGGCCATGCAAGAAATTCAGGCACAGAAAGCACATCTTCACAAGTTAGAAAGTGAATGGAAACTTAAAGAGGCAGAATGTTGTCAGAAATGAAACAAAGAGAGGTGGAAATGCAACAACGGTTGGAACAAGAGAGAGCAAAACTGCAACAGTTACAAGCAGGAAAAGAAGTCGCTATAGCAGCAGCTCGTGTGAGAGCATATGACAATTTTGAAGGTTTTGAGAACAACAATGAAGAAATTAACAATAAAACTACTTATTACAGTATGCAAACTGAACCTCAATTAAATTCAGATGCTGCTTCATTCCATCCTCACCAAGTAGCTCCTGAAATGACAATGACCCAGGAGTCTGTCAGCTTAGCACAAGCAATTGCTAGCTCATTAAGTATGAATTGCTTGCCAGTCCCTGAACCCACCACGTTCAGTGGTGACCCTTTGAGGTTTACAGATTGGAAGATGTCATTCATGACTCTTATAGACAGAAAACCCCTCTTACCAAATGAGAAGACGTTTTATCTCAAAATGTATCTTGCAGGAGAGGCGCGCAAAGCCGTTGAAGGTTTCTTTTATCGAGGATCAGAAAGCGCATACAAGGGAGCATGGAAAGTTTTACAGGACAGATATGGAAACCCATTTATTATACAAAAGGCTTTCTGTGATAAGCTCATGAAATGGCCAAAGATCAGCGCAAATGACCCACTAGCACTACGAGAGTTCGCCGACTTCCTCCAAAGCTGCACTGAGGCAATCCCACATGTCAAAGGACTAGCTATCCTTAACGATGGTGAAGAAAACCACAAGTTGCTAGAAAAAGTGCCGGAATGGATTGTTCGAAAGTGGAGTAGAATTGTTGTAGATGAGCTTGACAAATCAGGCAACTATCCAGATCTTGCATGCTTCACAGCGTTCCTAAGCAGAGAGGCAAGAATAGCCTGTAACCCTATTGCTTCTCCACTGTTGATACATTTCAAACCTGCAGACGATAGAACTCCAAAGAAGGCCAAAGCTTTTAACACAAATACACAACCAAAGAGTTTCGCTCAGGGAAATCAAGACACAAACAACAGTAAACCAAAACCACCCTGCTCAGTCTGTAAAAGTGAAGTTCATGGCATCATACGGTGTCCAACTTTCGCAGCCAAAAGTGCTGAGGATAAAAAGGCATTCATCCATGAAAATCGGCTCTGTTTTGGATGCCTGGGAAAGGGGCATATGACCAAAGATTGTAAGAGACGGCATACGTGTAACACATGCAATCGCCGTCACCCAACCTGTTTACATGAAGACAGGAAACAAAGATTTGTGGAAGCAATGACTAATAGCTCCACTTCCACAGAAGAACATGCAAATCAGGAAACACACAATGTCATGTCCCACACATCAACACAACATGCATCTGCTACCTCAGGTATTGTCCCAGTTTTTGTGTCTACAGTACAAGAACCACACAGAGAAATACTCACATACGCTATACTGGACACACAAAGTGACTCAACATTTGTCTTAGAAGATGTACTTGATAAATTGAATGTAGACGTCCAACCAGTAAAGCTGAAACTTAGTACTATGACAGCCATCGACACAATCATATCAAGCAAAAGTGTTCATGATTAGAGGTTAGAGGACTCTACTCTGATAGTTGCATCCAACTCCACCAGGCGTACAGCCGTGACTTTATCCCAGTGGACAAGTCTTACGTTCCCACGAAGGAAACAGCATCACTGTGCCCTCATCTCAGAAACTTAGCAGACAAGTTACCACCCCTTCAAGACTGTGATGTAGTGCTCCTAATAGGATATGACTGTCCAGCAGCACTGGCTCCTCTTGAAGTCATCTTAGGTGACAATAATCAACCGTTCGCACAGAGATCAGAACTAAGATGGAGTATAATAGGCTCATCAAACCCCCACCTTGACAGACAAGGAAGTCGAAGCTTTGTGCATCGGCTAACAGTAAAAGAACTGACAGTTCCATCAGGGACAGATGTTCTAAAGACCCTGGAATCAGACTTTACTGAGAGAACTTATGAGGATAAATATGTGTCCCAAGATGATGTGCATTTCGTACAGTTCCTCAGTGACCACATCACACAGAAGGAGGGTGGGCATTATGAGATGCCACTCCCTTTCAAAGGCAACAGTAAGCCCAACCTACCAAACAACAAGAGGCTAGCCACAGTTCGCCTGCAGTGTCTCAAGAAAAAATGAAAGGCCAACAAACAATACTATGATCAATACAAAACATTCATGGAAGAAACAATTAACAAGGGTGATGCAGAGCCTGCCCCTGCAACATCTGAGGGAGAGACAGAGTGGTACCTTCCGCATCATGGCATCTACCACCCCAGAAAACCGGACAAGCTAAGAGTCGTTCTTGACTGTTCGGCCAAGTTCCATGGTGTTTCTCTAAACGACACTCTGCTAACTGGGCCTGATCTAATCAATCCTCTGGTATGAGTACTTTGCCGATTCAGGAAAGAAGCCGTAGCCATTATCTGTGATTATTGAAAGAATGTTTTATCAATTCTCTGTCACTCCTGAATCCAGGAATTACCTGAAATTCCTCTGGTGGACAGGCGGAGATTTGGAGAAGGAACCCCAGGAGTACAGGATGGCGGTTCATCTCTTCGGAGCTGCTTTGTCTCCAGGATGTGCAAATTTTGGTTTAAAGCATCTAGCACAACAACACAAGACTAGCTATCCCCTAGCATCAATATTTGTGGAGAAACATTTTTATGTTGATGACGGGTTAGTTAGCGTCCCATCAATTGATGAGGCCAAGAAACTGATCACTGAGTCGCAAAAGTTGTGCAAAAGAGGAGGCTTGCGCCTTCACAAATTCAACTCAAATGAAGAAGCAGCGCTCGCCTGCTTAGACCCCTCTGAAAAAACAACAAACATTGAGCCTCTAGGCTTTGATCCAACACCATCAGAACATGCTCTCGGCATTCAATGGTCAATAAAGAATGACACTTTAAGCTTTAACATCAGCTTGAAGGATCAACCTTCAACCCGTCGTGGTTGTCTTTCTGTCGTCGCCTCTCTATACGATCCACTTGGATTCATTGCGCCATTCAGTCTTAGTGGAAAACTTATCTTTCAAAAGCTTTGTCACAGAGGCATCGGATGGGATGACCCACTCCCAGATGATATTAAGCCACGGTGGGAGGAATGGATAAATGGTCTTCTCAAGTTGAAAGAGGTGTCAATTCCAAGATGTTACCACCCACATGACTTTCATGACATTGCCAGAGTAGAGTTACACCATTTTTCCGATGCCAGCTGCGTGGGATATGGTGCATGTTCTTACCTCAGGTACAAAAATGACAAAGATGAAGTCCATTGCAGTCTCGTGATAGCGAAAGCAAATGTCGCTCCCTCAAAAGTCACAAGTATCCCGAGACTAGAACTCGCAGCAGCGGTGGTTTCTGCAAAAGTAAATGTCATGTTAAAGAGTGAGCTTGACATGAAAATTGATCAAGAAATTTTCTGGACTGATTCTCAAGTCGTGATTGGATACATCAACAATGATGCTCGTACGTTCCACATATACGTTGCAAACCGTGTTCAACTGATTAGAGACAATAGTGATCCCAGTCAATGGCATTATGTGGACACCTCAGAAAACCCAGCCGATCACGCATCCCGAGGTCTTCATGCTTCAGATATTCATTCAACAAACTGGCTGCGAGGACCGAAGTTTCTCTGGGAAAGTGAATTACATCTAACACCCAGCACTCCAACAGACTTACTTGTGGGTGATCCCGAAGTCAAGACAATTCAGGTGCTTGCAACCAAAGCAAAGAATTGCGACGACATCCTTAGATGTCTGAGTCAGTTTTCCTCATGGACAAGACTTTTAAAGGTGGTTGCAAGAATCAAGAGGCTGGGGTGTAAACAAAACCAACACAGTGAACATGTAACTGTCGAGGAGCGTGAGAAGGCCGCTGAGAAAGTGATTAAGATTTTACAGCAGCAAGCCTTCCCCCATGAAATAAAGATGCTTCAAGGTGAAAAATGCCTTCCAAACTCAAGCTCTCTCTTCAGTCTGGATCCCATCTGGTCTGAAGGACTGCTCCGTGTTGGTTTAAGATTAAAACAATCATCTCTCTGTCACAAAGTGAAGCATCCAGTCATCTTACTGAACAATAGTCACATATCTAAGCTGATTGTGTCCCACTACCACGCCAAGATATGCCATCAAGGTCGAAGCCAGACACAAATGGAGCTTAGGAGCAATGAATTCTGGATCATTGGTGGGAGCAAGCTGGTTGCTAAGTTGATACGCACCTGTGTGCTCTGCAGGAAGCTTCGACGGCCGACAGAAAGTCAGCGGATGGCTGAACTCCCTAAAGAACGTCTTGAAGCCTCAGCACCTTTCACGTACAGCAGCATGGACTGTTTTGGACTGTTTATTGTAAAGAAAGCCCGCAAAGAATACAAAAGATATGGACTCATCTTCACATGTTTGTACTCTAGAGCTGTCCATATCGAAAAGCTCGAAGATTTGTCGACGGACTCATTCATTAACGCATTGATATGCTTTATCAGTCTGAGAGGAGCTGCCAGACAACTACACTGCGAGCAAGGTTCTAACTTCATTGGCGCCAGAAATGAGTTTAAGGAAGCACTTAAACAATGTGACACCAAACTACTGGAAATCTTCTTGACTGAAAGGCAGTGCGAATTTGTATTCAACGCCCCCTCTGCCAGCCACGCAGGCGGTGTCTGGGAACAGCAAATCAGAACCGTTAGGAATGTACTGAATGCCACTTTCGCACAGTGCCCGGGTCGACTTGATGACGCCTCACTTAGAACATTGTTATATGAGGCCATGGCTATAGTGAACAGCCGCCCACTAACAGTAGATGGAATCAATGATCCACAGGCGCTGGAACCCTTAACCCCGAATCACCTCATCATGATGAAGACAAAAGTTGCTCTTCCTCCCCCGGAAGAATTTGTGAAGGAGGATTTGTATGCTACAAAGAGATGGAGAAGAGTTCAATACCTCATCGAACAATTCTGGGGTCGCTGGAAAAAGGAATATTTGCTCAACATATCCGCAAGACAGAAATGGCACTTACCTCAGCGCAACCTCAGAGTCAATGACATTGTCATCATTAAAGACGACAACCTCCCGAGAAATCATTGGCAACTAGGACGAGTGGTAGAGACTGTTCAAGACAGAGATGGCTTAGTCCGTCGAGTCAAAGTACAAGTCGGAGAGCGAAAGCCTCAAAGAAAACAAGATTCCCCCTCTAAGCCTTCAGTTATTGAGAGACCAATTCAAAAATGAGTGCTTCTCCTTGAGAATTGATCAGAACAAACGGACTAACAATAGCTTATTGTGTATGATTACAGTTCAGTTCACATACCACTGATAGTTAAACGTGAAGTTACTCATTTATCACAGTCAAAAAAAAAATCCTGTACAATTCATTTTGTTCTTTGTGTATTTCGTGCATTCCTTGTATCTGGATTTGTTGGGAGTGTAAATGGCAGCAAACTTTGTTTTTGAGAAAATGCAGTTCTGTCACTTTACGATTTTGTGCTTTTATTTTGAAGAGCCCACTCTTATTTTGTGACTTTCTTTATTGCCGATGCTTTTACTTCCTGCTGCCGTTCCATTTGACATCAACAGCATACTCACGTTACTCCAGGACTGGTAAACATGCTGACAAAGATATATTTGTCATGTTCTGTGTGAATATTTGTGAAAAGTTATTTTATTGTGTCTCGTGTTTGTGTTGTTTATGTGTCACATTTAAGCTGAGTCACTACGAGCTGTGTGTGGAAGCTAGGCTAACAAGCTGAGCAAACTTAGCGCCCTTGGAAGTGGAAGGAGGTAGGAGGAGACTAATAGTTTATTTATTTAAAACAAATGGTTCATTTCATTTAAAACAAATGGGAAAATGTCATTATTTTTATTTACTAAAAAAGATGTGTTCATAAGTTTCAAAATGTAAACATGATTTATGCTTTGTTTGTGGAAATATGGTACGATGGCATTTGTATTTTCTGTCCATCTTCATAGTTTTCACGGTGTCAAAATTGTGAGGAGAAAAGGAGGAGAGAATTAAAGTTGCACCAGTCGAAGCTCTCTGCATCTTGTGTCATTACTCCAAGTGGGCCGCTACAGTACCTACTACCATCATTGTGCGCTTATTAGAGAAGACCATCACAAAATTTACTGGTCGCTACTTTCCACCACCATGTGTGTGTTGCTCGTTAACCCGCCATTTTTTTCACGTTAGTCCCACCCCTTCCACTATGTAGCCAAGTTGGCGACTATTGACGCTGGCAACACACCACATGGGGACGGTGTGGCGTGGTTGGGGGAGTGGCCGTGCCAGCACCCTGAGGGTTCCTAGTTCGATCCCGACCTAATACCAACCTAGTCACGTCCGTTGTGTCCTTGAGCAAGACACTTCACCCTTGCTCCTGATGGGTGGTGGTTAGGGCCTTGCATGGCAGCTCCCGCCATCTGTGTGAATGGGTCAATGTGGAAATAGTGTCAAAGCGCTTTGTGTACCTTGAAGGTAGAAAAGCGCTGTACAAGTATAACCCGTTTACATTTACATTTACAAAACAGCGCCAGAGGGTTGTAAACTCAATAAAGTAACTAAAATATAATTTTATATATATATATATATATATATAAATATATATATATATATATATATATATATATATATATATATATATATATATAGGCCCTGCGATGAGATGGCGACTTGTCCAGGGTGTACCCTGCCTTCCGCCCGATTGTAGCTGAGATAGGCACCAGCACCCCCCACGACCCCAAAGGGTATAAGCGGTAGAAAATGAATGGATGGATATATATATATATATGTATATATATATATATATATGGTAGATGGGTTATACTTGTATATATACTTTATTTATAATTTCTACCTTCAAGGTATATATATATATATATATATATATATATATATATATATATATATATATATAAATATATAGGCCCTGCGATGAGATAGCGACTTGTCCAGGGTGTACCCTGCCTTCCGCCCGATTGTAGCTGAGATAGGCACCAGCACCCCCCACGACCCCAAAGGGTATAAGCGGTAGAAAATGAATGGATGGATATATATATATATATATATATATATATATATATATATATATATATATATATATATATATATATATGGGTTATACTTGTATATATACTTTATTTATAATTCCTACCTTCAAGGTATATATATATATATGTGTGTGTTTGTGTATGTATATATGTATATATATACATACACATACATACATATATTTCTCAAACTATTAAATTTTATGTATATTTATATACCAGTATTTTTTTTTGTATATATAATTTTATATTTTTATATATATGTATATATCATATATTATTACATTTTGTGTATTTTTTTAATTTAAAAAATTAGATATGTATATTTCTCAAATTGTATTACATTTTATGTATATTTCTTTAAATTAAAAAAAAAAAAGCTAATCCAAATGCTGCAAAGTTCATTTGAGTCAGACTCATTTTCTAGTTCAGTTGCCAGTCGGGTGAATAAATTGCCAATGCTAAATTTGCATGAGCATAAAAAAACGCCTCCCAAACTCACAACTGGGAATCGGTTCTCATGGTTGACTAAAAAGAGTCGTTCAAAAGACCGAGTTGATGGTCACACCTGCAGAAAACACTAAAGACTCTGATCACAGGCATCTTCTTTATTGTCACAAGTCCAGCAAATGTATCAAAACCACAGGAACCTCCACTGACAAACACAACCGTCAAAATAAAGGCACGCCTTGTATTTACAGTACATACATACTCATGTTGTTCAACACGAAACAAACCAATCAAAACCGTCATGTGACCAAAGAGGACACGCCCACTAACCCCGAAAAGAAAACACAAACATGCCAATAGTTTGTCACATGATTAAAATATACAACAGTAACAGTCATCAAGTCATGTCCGAATCATGATTCTAATTCATCCCCATTCTGCATTTTGAAAAATCCCCCCCAAAATATATATTTTTTTAAAATATTTTTTTTCAATAAGAATCGCTTTTTAAAAGGACGTTTTTCAAGCAACCAGAAGGAGCTTTTTTTTGTAACCTTTTTAAAAAAAATTAACTAACAAATTACACATGGCAAGAATCGTTTCTGAATCGAATCGTCACCTCGGGAATCGGAATCTGATGGAATCTTTAGACTTGTGACTTTTGAGTGTCAGGACCTTGAGACACGTCATGGAGGAAAGATTATCGGCCCATTTCCACAATTGTTGCGTCAATAAATGAGGATTTGTAAAATGTGAGGCTAACACGACTCAACTTTCATTGTTTCCAGGCTTGATGCTAAGCTAAGGCAGCTTACAAGCGACGCTAAAGAACTAAAGGCTAAAATTATGCTAAGCTCGCCAGCAAACTGCCTTTAGTTGATTGAACTATATATATATATATACATATATATATATATATATATATATATATATATGATTGAATTGCTGTGTGTTGCTAAACTAAGCTTGCTAACATGCTACTTTGATGATTGAACTAAAAAGACAAAGTCAGCTAGCTCAGTGTTTTGATGCCAAGCTAATGCAGCTAGCAAGCAAATTTGGTGATTAAACGGAATTACTTTTGTGTATTTCTGCTCTAGATAAGATAAGGTTGCTTCATAGATCGTTTAGGTATTCAATGAAAAAAAAAACAAGTCAGCTATTTGTACTTGGATGCTAATAGCTAAGGATGCTAACAAGATAATTGCGGTATTCAATTAACAAACAATACAAAACTTTAAAAAGTAACTTCACTTAACATGCAAACTTAAAAAGGAAGTCAGCTGTATTTGTTTTGATGCCGAGCTCAAGATGCTAACAAGATAGGTGCAAAACAGAAAAAGAATAGTTAGCTATGTGTGTTTTGATGCCAAGATAGCTTTTTGTTCACTATCTGGGTTTTGATGCTAAGCTAAGTTTGCGAACGAGATCATTTATGTATTGAGCAAAAAAAAAATGGTTAACTATCTGTGTTTTCATGCTGAGCTAAGGGTGCTATCAATATAATTGAGGTAATAAACGGGGGGGGGGGGGGGGGGGGGGGATAGCTAGCTATGGGTGTCTTGATGCCAAGATAAGGACGCTAACAAAATAAAGATGGTATTAAATTTAAAAAATGCTTTCTGTTAGCGAGCTGTGTTTTGATGCTAAGCTAAATTAGCTAGCGAGATAATTTATGCATTGAACAAAAAATGGTTAACTATATGTGTTTTGATGTTAAGCTCAGGATGCTAACAAAATAAATTAGCTAATAAATGACAACACATGTCAACTATCTGTGTTTTTATGCTAAACTAAGGTTGCTAACAAGATGAATTAGGTATTAAATGAAAAACACAGTTAGCTATCTGTGTGTTGATGCTAAGCTAAGGTTGCTAACGAGCTAATTTCAACAAAACAATGTTAGCTCTATGTAGTGTGATGCTAAACTAAGATTGCTTACGAGATACTTTGGTAAATGAACTAAAAAGATGAAGTCGTTTATTTAGTGTTTGGAGTATTGATGAGAGGTTAATGTAGCTATCAAGATACTTAGATTATTAAATAAACATAATCAGGGATTTGTGTGTGCGCTTCTAATCTGGAAATGAAGCTGCAGTGACAAATTATTTGGGGGATTAAATGTGAAAAAATAGTCCAACTAGCATGCGGCAAACTTTATCAGTCATGAGTGTTTCTTGGTCTTGTTGCAAAACAACAACATCTAACAATATATGTTTAACCTGAAATAATGTTTAACTTTGCTTGGGGTATCGATGCTGAGCTAAAGTTGCTAACAAGCCGCTGTGGTGAGTAAACAAATATTGTTCATTGCCTCTTTTGTCTTTAAGGCCATTATGCTAAGCTAAAGTTGCGAAGTGGTGTCGATGCTATGCTAAAGTTGCTAACAAGCCAATCTGGGGAGTTAACAAAAATGGTTCAGTGCATCGTCTTTTTTTGTAGCTACGATGCTAAGCTAATGTTGCTAAGGGATATCAATGCTAAGCTAATGTTGCTAAAAAGTTGCTGTGGAGAGTAAATAAAAAATGGTTCAGTGCATCTTCTCTTCGTGGTCATGATGCTAAGCTAAATTTGCTAAGGTGTATCGATGCTAAGCTAAAGTTGCTAACAAGTTGTTGTGGGGAGTAAACAAAATGGTTCTGTGCATCTTCTGTCTTTGTGGTCATGATGCTAAGCTAAATTTGCTAAGGGATATCGATGCTAAGCTAAAGTTACTTACAAGTCGTTGTGGGGAGTAAAGAAAAATGGTTCAGTGCATCGTCTCTTCGTGGCCAGGATGCTAAGCTAAAGTTGCTAACAAGTCGCTATGGGGAGTAAACAAAAATGGTTCAGTGCATCTTCTGTCTTTGTGGTTATGATGCTAAGCTAAATTTGCTAAGGGATATCGATGCTAAGCTAAAGTTGCTAACAAGTCGTTGCGGGGAGTAAAGAAAAATGGTTCAATGCATCATCTCTTCGTGGTCAGGATGCTAAGCTAAAGTTGCTAACAAGTCGCTATGGGGAGTAAACAAAAATGGTTCAGTGCATCGTCTGTCTTTGTGGACATGATGCTAAGCTAAATTTGCTAAGGGGCATCGATGCTAAGATAAAGTTACTAACAAGCCAATCTAGTGAGTATACAAAAAATGGTTCAGTGCATATTCTGTCTTTGTAGCTATGATGCTAAGCTAAAGTTGCTAAGGGATATCAATGCTAGGCTAAAGTTGCTAACAAGTCACTGTGGGGAGTAAACAAAATGTTTCAGTGCATCGTTTGTCTTTGTGGTCATGATGCTAAGCTAAAGTTGCTAACAAGTCGCTGTGGGGAGTACACAAATATTGTTCAGTGCATCTTTTGTGTTTAAGGCCGTCATGCTAAGCTAAAGTTGCTAAAGGGTATCGATGCTAAGCTAAAGTTGCTAACAAGCCAATCGGGGAGTAAACAAAATGGTTCAACGCACCTTTTGTCTTTGTAGCTATGATGCTAAGCTAAAGTTGCTAAGGGATATCGATGCTAAGCTAAAGTTGCTAACAAGCCAATCTGGGGAGTAAACACATATCGTTCAGTGCATCTTTTGTCTTTGTGGCCATGATGCTAAGCTAAAGTTGCTAAGGGGTATCGATGCCAGGCTAAATGGTAAATGGTAAATGGGTTGTACTTGTATAGCGCTTTTCTACCCCTTTCTAAGGAGCCCAAAACGCTTTCACAGTATTTCCACATTCGCCCATTCACACACACATTCACACACTGACGGCGGGAGCTGCCATAAGTTGCTAACAAGCCGCGGTGGGAAGTAAACAAAAACAAAAATGAAACTTTCTGTATTTGCGGCTAAACTAAGGTTGTCAGGTGTGTTTCTGGACTTGATGCTAAGATAATGTTGCTAAGGGGTATCGATGCGAAGCTAAAGTTGCTAACAAGCCGCTGTGGGAAGTAAACTAAAACAAAAATTAAACTTTCTGTACTTGCGGTTAAGTAAAGGCTGTTAGGGGGTACGAAACATAAACAAGCTGCGTGGGTTTCTGGACTTGATGCTAAGATAATGTTGCTAACAAGTCATTTTAGGACGTAAACAAAAATAATCAGTGCATTTTGTTTCCAGTGATGATGCTGAGCTAAGCTAGTTACCAAAAAACTGGCTAATCGATCCCTATTGTTATTATTATTATTATTATTATTCAGAGACAGCCCAGTCTGACAGGATTAAAGTTGACATCAGCTAACAATGTTGTGTAATAAATCCAGTCTAATCCCCCCCCCACCCCAGTCTAGTGTTTATCTTTATGTCGTATCCTGCACACAACACACACACACACACACACACACAAACGCACAACAACAACACAACACTTATTGCAGAAAAGCGTAAACACTTTGCGTGTCACAGAAAGCTCAGTGCGTGTTTAAAGTGTTTCCACAACCAGGTTGCAGAACTGAATGCAGACATTGAAGCAGACAACTGGACTAAAGAAGTTGACGCTACTTAAAAAAAAAGTATTTGAAATGTTGGCAAAAGCAAAGATATTTCTGCACTCATGCAACTTTTGTTGTGACTTTGTTGTCCGTCAGACGTAGTCCAGGAAGACGTCCGCCGTGTTCTGCAGTAGCGGCTGGGTGGGAGCTGTGGTGCTACACACTGAGCTAAGTCTCCGCGATGGTGCCCTTTGCTGCTCCGAAGAAGCTGAAGTGTTGCTGAGCGTCAGGTAAACCTGAGGAGAAACAACACACCATGAGAGGAAAGTTGTATATTTGTAAGAAAATTATATCTTCATTTCCACAAGTTTCTGTATTTTCCTCGAAAATATACAACTTTTGTTTTGAAATAATTTTTTAAATAAATCTACTTTTTAAACTTTACAACTTTTTATTTTAAAATATACAACTTTACTTTTTAAATTGTAAAACTTTTTATTCTAAAATATACGACTTTGTTTTTTAAAGGGGAACATTATCACAATTTCTGAAGGATTAAAACCAATAAAAATCAGTTCCCAGGGGCTTATTTTATTTTTCAAAGTTTTTTTCAAAATTTTACCCATCACGCAATATCCCGAAAAACGGCTTCAAAGTGCCTGATTTTCACCATTAGTATATCCACCAGTCAATTATCCTGTGATGTCACAGTGTGAATCCACCAGAAACAAACATGGCGGATTGCACAGAAAGGTGTAGCGATAGTAGCTCGGATTCAGACTTGGATTTCAGCGGCGTAAGCGATTCAACAGATTACGCATGTATTGAAACGGATGGTTGGCGTGTGGAGGCAGGTAGCGAAAACTAAATTGAAGAAGAAACTGAAGCTATTGAGCCATATTGCTTTGAACCGTATACAAGCGAAACCGACGAAAACGACACGACAGACAGCGACACGGGAGGAAGCGAGGACGAATTCGGCGATCGCTCTAACCAAAGATTGGTATGTGTTTGTTTGGCATTAAATGAAATGAATGAAAGGCTGGATGCAGCGTGTGTGGGCGAGCAAGAGGGAGAGAGAGAGAGGGAGCAAAAATACTGACTATCTCAGCTACAATCGGGCGGAAGGCGGGGTACATCCTGGACAAGTCGCCATCTCATCGCAGCTAAAATATACAACTTTACTTTTTAAATTTTACAAATTTTTATTCTAAAATATACAACTTTATTTTTTAAATTTTACAACTTTTTATTCTTAAATAAACAACTTTATTTTTTAAATGATACAACTTTTTATTCTAAAATATACAACTTTACTTTTTAAATAATTGTATAAATTATTTGACCCTTTATTCTAAAATACACAACTTTACTTTTAATTTTAATTTTTTTTAACTGCACAACTTTTTATAAATCATATCTTCATTTCGACAAGCCTATTTTCACAAAACTCGTTTTAGGACCTTTTTCCTAAGAATAATTTGCACTGGTGACTTTATTCTCAATAAATTATTGTTTTTTAAATTATAGAACTTTTTTTTCTAAAATATACAACTTTACTTTTTTAATTATTTTTGAAATTATACAACTTTTCATTATTAAATATCCAACTTTACTTTTTAAATTTTATAACTTTTTATTTTAAATTATACAACTTTATTTTTGAAATTGTACAACTTTTTATTTTAAAATATACAACTTTCTTTTTTACATTTTACAACTTTTTATTTTAAAATATATACAACTTTATTTTTTCAATAATTTTTTCAACTATACAACTTTTTATTCTAAAATATACAACTTTTTTTTTAAGTTTTACAACTTGTTGTTCTACAATATACGACTTAATTTTTTTTAATTATACAGTTTTCTATTTTAAAATATACAACTTTAATTTTTACATCTTATAACTTTTTATTCTATAATATACAACTTTACTTTTTAAATAATTATTTAGATTTTACAACTTTTTATTCTAAATTATACAACGTTATGTTTCTTGGCACCCTAATGAGCATAAGCCGTATAGAAAAAAGATGCAAGTCTGTTTAAAAAATGTAACTTTTCCCTCTAAATTATACAATTTTATTATTTAAATCCACAACTTTTTGTAAAATCAAATATAAAACTTTTTCACTTAAATTGAGGACAATTTTTCCCAAAATATACACATGTTGGGGGTAAAACACAACTTTTTTATCAACTTTGTGACATTACCTTTTTTTTCTTTCAAAAGTGACAACTTTTCCAAGAAAGTATACAACTCAATATGACTTTTTCTGAAAGAAAAATTCAACTTTAAAAAAATAAAAACTTAATTATCATAAAACTGCAATTAAAAAAAAGATTGATTCATTGGAATATGTTATTGGAGAATATTATTTCTTTGTGTTTGTTGTGTGGCCTTCATTCATAAAAGCAAGATGAATGTTTCTTACTGTAATATCCCCACAATGTTCCATATTTCATGCACTGGAGACACAACATCACGCTCAAAAAGCGGTGGAAGGTTGAATAATGTATTCTTTGCAAATGTTAGAAAACACTGAGCTGCATTATCCCCCGTAAGAAAGCAAGATGCTGAGATTATTGCAACATGACAATGTGTCCCAAGGGCGTGCATGTGATGCACCCTTTATATCAAAAACAATCCAAATCATTCATGGTTTTTTTTTCACTTACATTCCTGGTATTTTCTGAGAGAAGGAGTTCAGTCCTCTCCACAAGTTTTCTGAAAGGGGGTCTCTTCAGGGGGTCCTGGTTCCAGCATGAGACCATCATGTTGTATCTGCAGGGTTACAGTCACATCATACCAGGGTTATGTTATTGAAGTGGTGTGTTACGTTATTGAAGTGCTGTGTTACATATTTGACTTACATATCAGTGGGTGCAAACTGTGGCTTGCTCATCCTGTGGCCCTCCTGTATCAATCGATAAAATGCGGAGCCCACCTGCATGCCAGGGTAAGGACTCTTACCTGCATGCCACACACATTGCACATCAGACATGGCTTTGTGTGAGAGGAACTGAAGGTGTGTCTGCTGCAAAGTACCTAGAGAGAAGATCTCCCACAGCAGGATGCCGTAGGACCAGACGTCACTCTCAAAGGTGTAGACGCAGTCAAAGATGCTCTCAGGAGACATCCACTTGACTGGCAGACGTGCCTGTGGGACAGGAGTCACTCCTTCTCTATATATACTTTTTATTGATGATACACAATATGTTTCTGTGTCCGTGTAGAATACTATTGTGTGGATGTTTGGACTTTCACACAATAAAAATAATACAAAATAAAAATGAAATATAAAAAATGATAATAATAAACATATAAAATAGAATAGAATGGACTTAATTGTCATTATATTTGCATATAACGGGATTAAAGACTCCAACCTAAGGTGCGGTAGTGGGAACAAATATAGGGTAAAATAAATAACATAAGAGGTAATAAAGGAAAAACTAACAATTGAAATAAACAGACTACTATCCAATAAAAAATAATAAGCAATCCTGTACAATATACAAAACACTATAGAAATCCAAAATACTGTACAATATACAAAACACTATAGAAATCCAAAATACTGTACAATATACAGAACAAGACAAGAGTACCGAAGTAATAAATAACAATCAGTGTTGGACGTATTTCACTCGAAGGGTAGTATTGCACAGTAGGGTATTAGGGCAGGATATTGTATAGGGGTGAATTATTATTATTAAAAGTTAGAGTTCAACATGGTGACAGCTCTGGGAAAGAACCTGGCTCTGAGCCTGTTTGTTCTGGCTCTGATGCACCTGTAGCGCCTGCCTGATGGTAGCAGGTCGAACAGGTGGAAGCCAAGGTGTGTGCTGTCTTTGGTGATGTTTTTTGCTTTGATATGATTTTGGGTGTAGAATCTTATTGTGTGAATGTCCAAGAATTCTCACAACAAGATTCTACACATCATATAGTAATAATAATAATAATAATAATAATAATAGTAACAATAATGATAATAGTAATATTAAATAGAATTTTTTTGGTGTAGAATCTTATATGTGTAAATGTTTGGACATTCACACAATAATAATAATAATAATAATAAATAGAGGATTTCGGTGTAGAATATTGTGTATATGTTTGGACATTCACACAATAATATTAATACTACTACTCCTACTACTACTACTAATAATAATAATAATGATAATACTAATAATAATACATAGATGATTTTGGTGTAGAATCGTATATGTGTGAATGCTTAATAATAATAATAATAATAATAATAATAATAAACATAATAAATAGATTGTTTTTGGTGTAGAATCTTATTGTAGGAATGATTGGACATTCATTCAATAATAAAAAAAAATTGAATAATACATCGATCATTTGATGTGGAATATTATACGTGTGAATGCTTGCTCATTCACACATAATAATAATAATAATAATAATAATAATAATGGTAATAATAATAATAATAATAATTATAATAATAATAATGATAAGAAATGGATGATTTTGGTGTAGAATATTATATAAGTTAATGTTTGGACATGCACACAATAATAATAATAATAATAATAATAATAATAATAAAAATAAATAGATGCTTTTTGGTGTATAATCTTATATATGTGACTGGACATTCATACAATAATACTAATATTATTAATAATAATAATCAACAGATGATTTTGGTGTAGAATATTATATGTGTGAATGCTTGGAAATGCACTCAATAGTTATAATAATAATATTAATAATAAATAGATGATTTTGGTGTAGAATTTTATATGTGTGAATGCTCTGACATGCACACAATAATAATAATAATAACAATAATAATAATAATAAATAGATGCTTTTTGGTGTATAATCTTATATGTGTGACTGTTTGGACAGTCACACAATAATAATATTATTAATAATAATAATAATCAACAGATGATTTTGGTGTAGAATATTATATGTGTGACACATATGGATCATGTTTTGTTTTGTCATGTTATGTTTTTGATTTTGGACAATCAGTCACGTTTTGCACTTCCTGGTTTTGTTTGTTTCTATGCCAACCTCATTAGTTTTCACCTGTCACCTCCCTGTTCTCAGCCTCACCTGTTTTCACTAATCATCACAGCTATTTAAGTCACTCTTTTTCTTGTCTTCGTCCTGGGATCCTCACACTCACACGCACCCTACCCATGCTGTCCAAACCTTTACGTCCTGTCCACAGTTCCATGCCGAGTAAGTTTATATATTTATGCCACAGTGCACTCTTTTGTTTCATGTCTTTAGTCTTGCCATCGTGCTGTTTAAGTTTATAATCAAAATAAGTCCAAAGTTCATGCCATGCCCCCCAGGACTCAAGCCCCCCCCAAGCCACAATCATTTTTTTCAGATAATCAAACAAAGACAATAAAAAGACAATATGGACAATTTAAAGGGGAAGATTCTGCCCTCCTCCTCACCGCCCTCCACCCTCCCCAAAAGACTGTTACAGATCATGATGAAAGTGTCTGGCAGCCACTGCTTGAGGGGGGGGGGGGGCTGGGGCTGGAAGCTTGTGGGTTGGTTCTGCCCGGTGCGGTTCCAAGCCACAGCGACCAGCACGTCCGCCACCTCCAGTTCTTGAACCGGCCAAGCCACAGCGGCCAACACGGCCACCTCCACCAGTCTTTCAGCCTGCTAAGCCGCAGCTTCCAGCGAGGCCACCTGCACCAAGATCAAGTCCACGTCCAGCTCCAAGACCAAGTCCACGCCCAGCTCGCAGTCCACGCCAAAGTCCAAGTCCACGCCGAAGCCAAGTGCCCCCAGTGGCAGCTCCACGGCGAAGCCAAGTGCCGCCAGTGGCAGCTCCACGTCGAAGCCAAGTGCCGCCAGTGGCAGTTCCACGACCAAGTCGACCGCCAAGCCCAAGTCCACGTCGATCGCCAACGCCTGCCACGATGACGACGCGCCCGCCTCCTTGTTGGCCACGGATGTGGCTGCTACGTGGGTGTCCACCACGCCAAAGATGCCGACCTCGTCGGCCACAATTGTGGCCACGACGTGGTCGTCCGCCACGCCAAGGGGGTCGGCCACGGATATGGCCGTTCCCGGGTCGCCCACCTCGGTCCTCCACGCGTCGCCGCCACCTGACCTTTCCCCGTTGGATACGGGGACACGTGGTTTGACGATCCACCACCATGTCCCCCTCCCACCCTCCCATGACTGTCGATCATAGTTTTTGTTCTTTGTTTTGGACATCTGGGAGTTGTCTTTAACGGGGGGGGGCTCTGTCACACATATGGATCATGTTTTGTTTTGTTATGTTATGTTTTTGATTTTGGACAATCAGTCACGTTTTGCACTTCCTGGTTTTGTTTGTTTCCATGCCAACCTCATTAGTTTTCACCTGTCACGTCCCTGTTCACAGCCTCACCTGTTTTCACTAATCATCACAGCTATTTAAGTCACTCTTTTTCTTGTCTTCGTCCTGGGATCCTCACACTCACACGCACCCTACCCATGCTGTCCAAACCTTTACGTCCTGTCCACAGTTCCATGCCGAGTAAGTTTATATATTTATGCCACAGTGCACTCTTTTGTTTCATGTCTTTAGTCTTGCCATCGTGCTGTTTAAGTTTATATTCAGATTGTCTTTCATGCCCTTGAGCAGGTGTTTTTGTTTCACGTTTGTACTGTTTAGCCAAGTTTCTTCCTCCATTGTGAGCGCTTTTTGTTGTTTATTTGTTTATTAAATAAACCGTGTACTTACATTCATGCCTGACTCGTCCCACATCATCCTTGCATCGAGGAAGCACAAACATCCACAGCCAAAGCCTGACAATATGTGTGAATGCTTGGACATGCACACAATAGTTATTAGTTATAATAATAATAATGTTAAAAATAAATAGATGATTTTGGTGTAGAATTTTATATGTGTGAATGCTTGGAGATGCACACAATAATAATAATGATAATAATAATAATAATAAATAGATGATTTTTGGTGTATAATCTTATTGTGTGACTGTTTGGACATTCACATAATAATAATAATAATAAAAATAATAATAACAATAATAAATAGATGATTTTGGTGTAGAATCGTATTGTGTGACTCTTTGGACATTCACACAATAATAATAATAATAATAATAATAATAATAATAATAATAATAAATATATGATTTTTGGTGTAGAATCCTATTGTGTGACTGCATGCACATTCACTCAATAATAATAATAATAATAATAAATAGATGATGTTTCACACAGGGACATGAAAGTGCATCATGTGGTCAACACGAATAGCGTGCATGGGTCAGTCAGACAGCAGACAAGACTTACTGCAGGGTTGGCTTCACATCTGTCATCTGTTTCATACTTTCCAGAGGAGGAAAAAGAAGACCAGAAGAAGAGCAAGCTGGAAGAGAGGAAGTGTGGACTCACGTTGCCTCGCAGCACATAGCTGGAATCGCTGGTGATGTCCCTGGCCAGACCAAAGTCACAGATCTTGGCCACCCTGCCGTGAGTCAAGAGAACATTCCGGGCTGCCAGGTCTCTGTGGATGCACTGCACACACACACACACACACACACACACACATACAGTACATACATACATACATACATACACATGAGCATGGTTGACTTTGGAGTAGGTTCTGCTCGCCACTGAAGGGAAGGTTTGACGATGGTGACCAGACTTACATTCCTAGAGGTGATGTACTCCATCCCTTTGGCCACCTGGTAGGAGAAGCTGAGCAGATCTTCAGCATCCAGAGAAAGCTCCTCCACATCATCTAGAAGACATCAGGTACCGTATATTTCGGACTATAAGGCGCACCTAAAATCTTCTCAAAAATGGACAGCGCACCTTATAGCCCGGTGCACCTAAAGTACGGAATAATTCTGGTTGTGCTTACTGACCTCGAAGCTATTTTATTTTGTACATGGTGTAATGATAAGTGTGACCAGTAGATGGCAGTCACACATAAGAGATACGTGTAGACTGCAAGATGACTCAAGTAAAAAAAAAAAAAAAAAATGTAAATGTTGCTGTGGAGGAGGGTGTGGTCGCCAGCAGTAGGTGAGTATATTGCCCAGCTTGGTAAAGTTATCTAATCACCTGTCACCTTTATTAGCAGCAGCCGGGCCGAGACATCTTTTTGGAGTTGGTGCCAGAGAGAGAGACACGGAAAGCAGAGACACACCGGACTGAAAAGTCGTAACTTTATACTGCCGAAAAGCAAACCATACTGGTGTATGAAAGTAAAAGACTTGATCCAACCTGTCTACTGTGCTCCCGAAGATCTGTCGGCGTCAGGACAACCCACCGCAAGCAGAGACTTTCCACGTCTCAAGGTCGTGGGTTTGAGCCCACCATTGGGCACCAGATGTGGAAGTCTAATGCTTGTGGTGGGTTATATATATATATATATATATATATATATATATATATATATATATATATATATATATATATATATATATATATATCCTAATTGTTTTAGCCCAATGCTAAAAAGACACCCCTGTTTTAGTAGATCAGGCCCCATGTGCGCAGTTTGGGTGCAATGCATGATGGGAAAACGTTTTCTCACCTGACTGAGAGGACCTGTCTTTGTCAGATGGACGCATCGGCACATATCCTGTCCCTGACACCTGGCTGCTGCACACACACACATATATATATATATTTAATAGTTTATACTGTATGTACTGTATGTTGTGATGTACACATGTGTATATATATATATATATATATATATATATATATATATATATATATATATATATATATATATATATATATATATATATGAGATATTAAGGGGACACCTTTAGTCAAAAATGATTTATGGGGGTCAAAGGTCAATGATTTATGGGGGGTCCAAGATCAAGGTCAAAGTCAAGTGGGTGTGGCTTACCCCGGAAGAGGGTGGAGTTAAGACCTGAAGTGGGAGTGGTTTAACCAGGAAGAGGGTGGAGTTTTAATCAGGAAGAGGGTGGAGTTTTAACCAGGAAGAGGGAGTGGTTTAACCAGGAAGAGGGTGGAGTTTTAACCAGGAAGAGGGTGGTTTTAAGACCTGAGGAGGGAGTGATTTAACCAGGAAGAGGGTGGTTTTAAGACCTGAAGAGGGATTGGTTAAGAGGGAACAAAGGAGGGTTCAGGTTGAGTTCAGTTTTAAGGAATGTTGTATTGACGGTTGGGAGAGTTATGTGCGGTCAAATGTGGACAGTTTAAATGTTTACGATCGTTTGAAACAACATCCAGACTTCACGAAAACATATTTAAACGGTTGGGAGGAACTAATCAGGTTAAGGTTAACCATTTGTTTGACCCTGCTTCGATGTATTGATGGTTGGGAATGTTATGTGGGAAGATGTGGACACGCACACCCACGCACACTCACACACACACACACACACACACGCACGCACACACGCGCACACACAGACACACACACACACACGCACGCACACACTCGCACACACACACACACACACACACACACACACACACACACACACACACGCACACACACACACACACACACACACGCAGAGGGGGGATAGAAAAGGGTGGTGTAAGGCTTAGTCGTTATTTTGAGCTTTATACGTTAGCGTAAAGACTTTGTTAAATTCGGCCATGATTAGTGAAACGCCTGTTTCGATTTATAAAAATAATAAAACTTACTTTGACGCTCCGCGGAAAAGTCGAGTGTTTCTAAATCGTATGCAGATGCCGCAGACCGAGTCTTTGCGTGAGAAATGGGACTTGGAAGCGTACGGGATGGACGGATCTTTTGGATTTGTATTCAGATACGAAATGGACGCCCCTGCTTATTTCGGCTAAAAGAAAGAGATACGAACATTGATGACTATGAATATACCCATTGAAAAAGCACACACGCGCGCTCACACGCACACACACGCGCACACACACACACACACACACACACACACACACACACACACACACACACACTCACACACACACACACACTCACACACACACACCATTACCTCTGCTTTACTACGTTATTAGACAATGGTTTAACTCCATTTAAGCATTTAAACGTTAAAAGCATTGCACGTGTACGACATTGTAATACTTTTTTTTTTTACCAGCCGATGACGACGAAGAACTTTGTTTGATCGATCTTACAAAGTTGGAAGATGATTATCGAGGTGTGTTTAAACCTTCGAATTATTTAATATTATGTGTATTCATTATTTTGTTTCATAGAGGACTTGCCGTAAGATCCTAACGCGATCGTTTTAACACAATCGCAGTCTGGTGATCAAATGATTCTCATTTTACAAGAAAAAAACATGCGGTATACAATACATATATACATATATTTACTTACAGATTTTCCGTTTACATCTCCGGCTCGTTGGACCCCCTTAACCGAGCAAGCGCCGTCAATGGCCGTCGGAGACAGTCAGCCATTCCAGGCAGAGGAGAAGGCTTGATTCCGCCAAAGAACCCAGACATCGAAACCTTGGTCCGGGACAATATCATCGAAAACAACGGCGAATGTCCAACATGCCCCCGCTGTAAGTTTTTCTTGCTTTCTGTAAGCTTTTTAAGATTCTCCGCGGTTTTAAATAACTCCTCTCACTCCTCTGTCTTCCGCTCAAATGAATTTCGCGCCTAAGGGGAATAGGCGGGGACTGATTCCGGAGGTGGGCGGTTGTTTCCGGCAAGCAACCTTCTGGTGTGCATTAGCGCCACCTACTGAAATGGAGTGTGGACCAAGATGGATCCCTACTCTATATTCTTTTATTTAACCCAATGTTTTTTAAATACGTGTATAATGCTTTATATCCAAAGTGTTGTGAATTCCATCCTACTATATCTTCCAAGGAACCCAAAACATTTTTACCACACCTCCCGCTTTATTTATTCTGTAGATTGCCTGAACTATTTCATAAACTAAATCTTGTCTTGTTTCTGATGCTATGTTTTTTTATGCTCATCAATGCACTGCTGGAGTGCGAGCACACAAGTACTTTCCTTGCTTTGTTTTCCTCTATCCAGTTAACTGCCGTATAAATTGCTACCAATTCCCCCGTAAACACAGATAGTTTATCACTGATTATTTTATTTAATACTATGTTTCCTTGTGGTATAACTGCTGCAGCTCCTACCTTACTTTTTATAGTTTTTGATGCATCCGTATATATCATATCTCAACCCATTTTTCTATCTGGTAACTATTTAAATTTCTATTCTTTAGTAATTGCATATTTACCTTTGGGTTATCACATACATCCACGGTGGTATTGCAGGAATTGGTACTGTAGGACTAACTTTAATATTGTCAATTTTAACTTTATTACATATGTCTCCTATAATCCACCCAAAACTTTTTTTTTTTTTTTCTCTTTTTCTTGGCAGTTTGGTAGCACTTGACAAGTCGGATATCCTTGCTTGGATCCTTTTAAAGTTGCCCAATAAACTGCTGAGAGTTTATCTCTCCTCTTGTCCAAAGGTTTTTCGTTCATTTTTACTTGTAATACTGCCACTAGGGTTGATGTAGTAGCTCCACAACATAACCTTAAAGCCTGTGACTGGATCCAGTCTATTTTCCCAAATCATGTTTTTGAAGCAGATTGGTAAATAATGCATCCGTAATCAATAACAGATGGAATTAAAGTGATATATATACATATATTGTTTTCAACGTCAACCTATCAGCCCCCCAATCATTACCCCTCAAAGCCCTCATTATATTTAACACCTTTTTACTTTTTCCACTATTTTTAATTTTCCTGAAGGAACACTCCTGAAGGAATAGATAAAGTACTATCTAATCTAATCTAATCAAATCTATTTTGCTGATGTGGGTTGACTAGTTCATATTTTTATCAAACCATATTCCTAAATATTTAAATACTTGTACCTCTTCTATATTTTCACCTTGGACTTTTTATTTGGAACTTGTTTTGTACTTTTCTCTTTGTAAAATGTATGACTTTTGTCTTTCCAACAAAGAATATTAAACCCCAAGCCGTTCCCCAGTCTTGAACATTATTTACCACTTTGATAGTTTTTTTTATTATTTATTTTGACTCTAAATAATATACTAGTCTTTCATTAATCATTTTTTCCATTACTTTCCCCAAATTTGAGGTCAATGCTATCGGCCTATAATTTCCTGCCTCTTCCGAGTCTTTCCCTGACTTGTATATTGGAATTATTACCGCTAATTTTCCCCTCTGATGGTCATTCTCCTTCTTCATATATCCTGTCATATCATTTCAAGACCACTTCTTTGACGATGCTACCTAAGTTTTTGATCATTTGATAACTCACCAGGTCTTTCCCCGGCGACGTATTTTTAACCTTTTTCAAAATTCTAACCATTTCATTCAAAGAAAATGTCATATCTAAAGTGTTGGTAAAGCTATTATCGTTGTCTTCCATCATTTCCCCAATATTAAAAACTAATTGTTTCTTCTCTCTTTTGTTTTCCTACATTTCTCAAATTATCATTACTGTGCACTTTAACGAATGTTTTTGCTAAAGGTTCTGGTGTTTCTTTACCCGTGACTACATCTTCTTTAATAAATATGGTACATCATCCTCTTTACCCATCATTCCTATCTTTACGAATCGTTATCTATCCTTTTATTATAAAGTTTAATTTTGGCTTCAGCCATGTTTCTTGAATACAAATTATATGTGGTTTAGTTTTCATATTTTTAATATATCCCTTTAATTCCTGTTCGGTTGCTATCAAACTTCTGGCATTCCACTGAACAATTAACAGGGTGTTGGAATGATTCCGTCACGTCTACTCTCTGTAGTACAGCTTGCACCCGGTCCCAAGATAGTTCTTTCAACAACTTTGCTGCTGCTTTGACAATTATTTTGATCTTCTCATTCTTATTTCTAGCCTGTTCTGTACAGTTTATTACGTAAGCCAGGAATACAACTAGTTTGTCTGTGGAAATTCCTGTATTTGCTGCCTCTTGTTTTTTTTTTTTTTTTCTTGAACTATTCACACTTCTGTTCTTTTCTACACTTTCTTGATTTCTCATTTTAAATCCCTCTGCGTATGTAATATTTCTTTCAACTTTGATTTGTTGTACTTCTGTTGCCTGTTTCATGATGTATGGCTTTTGATTATTTCTTTTTCAATCTACAACTCCAATAAATAACCCGTATTTCCAGATTACTGATAACTTTTTCAAAATAAAATGTAATTCCTGAATAAGATAATTGTATCGAATCCAATGGATTGTCTGGTCCTAAAATCTCTTTGTAATGTTTGTTTGATTCTCCAAAAATACGACACAGTCTAATTTGAAAAACATATGTGCCTCGTCGGCTGTATTAAAAAAAAAAAAAAACATGCCTCCTCGGTCTAACCTCTCACAGCCCTTTTTCTTCCGTGTCAAAGATGGATCAGAGACCACCTTGGCCCCTAACCCCCACTTCTTCTCCACTACCAAAAGAACAGTAATTAATCCGAGCTGAGTTTTTTTAAAATATTCCAACATGACTTTTTACTTTCATTTTGTATCAAAGCTGAGTTGTGCTCTCTGGTTTATTTTGCAAATGAACCGACAGAACATGATCATGTACAAGACTCGCCTACCCACAATGCACTGCAGCCCAACGCTCCTGGTCGGATGTTTGTAAAGGGGTTCATGGAGAGATGCGGTAAAGAGTGGTAGCCAAGACACACGGTCACACACGGTCACACTCGGCAATTATTTTGACCTGGGGAGCAGATTTAGAGGAAAAAATGTGTCTGGGGGCCGGGATATTTGATTTTCAGGTACAAAAAACTTCACAATGACACAAAATAAACACAACACTTAAACCTCACACTAAAAACAAGACATTTACTTGTACGTTCAAAAGACAGAATAGAACAAGACAAAAAATGCAATGTCATCTACAAAATGTTCTGTAAATGTTAGTCATTACACATGTGGCTATGGTTTTGATGTATTTGTTACAGACATGTTTATGTCAAGTAACATCACATGGTTCCATTTGCACCTTTCAACAAATCTGAAAAGGAATATTAAGAAGTAAAACTTATATATAATCCTACCTCTTCTCCGAGCACACGGTGACTGTACATACGGGTCGAAAAATGTTTGTGGAGTTTTAAGGCAAATACAACTTTTTAAAGTACAAACGTATGTACAATCAATATTAAATGTTCCTTTCCCCCTACAAAACAAGACACACAAAACAAAAAAGAAAGAAAAATAATAAATCAATCAATAAAATGCATCAATCAAATAGTACAGGCAACTTCGTTAACATGGAGCCACAGACAATTTCATTCAAAAAGTCCCAATTGCTAACATAAAGATACAACAACAAATAAAAGCAAAGAAGGCCTAGTGGTTAATTACAACAGACAAAGTATTAAAAAAGTCGGTCCAATAACTGCACAGGGATGGGCAGAGCCAACACATGTGTAGCAAGTAAGCTGGAGACTGTTGACACTGAAATAAGGCTATATGTGGCACAGATACAAGATGTATAAACTCTACTTAAAGCCCCACTTAAGAACTTTCAGTTTTGGTCTTTATTGGCCGCGCCAGTGAACCAAAGCGGTGGCGTTTTCCCAAAAGGAAAACCACATTTACCATGAGGACTAGCGCATATAGCGTCAAACTGACACGATAATGCCACAATGATTCAGTATTACTGAACTTTCCACAGTAGGAACCTACATCCATTTTCTACCGTTTATTCCCTTTTGTGGTCGTGGGGGGCGCTGGCGCCTATCTCAGCTACAATCGGGCGGAACGAGGTGTACACCCTGGACAAGTCGCCACCTCATCGCAGGGCCAACATGGATAGACAGACAACATTCACACCAACCTACATATTTTACTCAAACCTTATATTTGCAGTTTGAAGTCATTGCATTGTTTTTTTCCTTATACAGTTCTTTTGAGTTTGTTGCGTGGTTGGTCAGTGTGGAACTGCGAACTATCGCGCTGGTGGGTATTTATTGCTACCATACAAATTTCCAGTAGCTAAAATTAGCATTATTATTCTGATTTGAGCATTGAAAGTCACTTACTAGTTTAGTAGGAACAGATCCAAGGCAGCATTGGTCTGAAATCTCTCGTCTTTGACCTCACGCAAGCTAGTGAAAGTCGTGCCATTGTTGATCCTTGATTGTCCCTCCCTTTTTCTTTTTTTGTCTCCTCAGAAAACAATTTGGTCCCTTTGTTTGTTTTATAACTTGTGCCAGGATAGCAGTAATTGTACAAAGGCATTCTTCTTATTTTAGTTTTCTGGCAGCACGTAGGCGTTCGCATCAACTTTCGTCTTTTTAACAAATGGGTAAAGGGGGGATGATGTATGCCGTAAAGATAGTCGGCACATTTGATATTTAATAATAATGAATATTGTAAAATTCTACGATTTTTTTTATTTAAAGGGGAAAAGCGATTCAAAAGATACATAACAGTTGCTTACTAGTTAAAAATAAAATTATCCTGAAAAAAAAAATCACATTCATTTTAGATTTAATTATACTGTACAATATCCTTAAGACATGTCATTGTGAAATAATTGATAATATTGTACATTGTACATTTTACTCCTCGTTTCATATTCAAAGTGAAAACATTTAAATGATCAGTTTGCCATTTAAAGTGTGATGCGTACAATTAGGTCAGGGCTTCTCAAACTTTTTTTTTTTGTCATCCCCACTTTAGACTAAGGGGTTAGTTTTCAAGGCCCTCCTACCCCCATCGCCCCACAAAACGCAAATGCCAAGCTCAACATTTTCATATTTATTGAACATCATGTGTGGTCTCGAGGTGTCTCTTTAATTTGTTGGGTCTCATGCTGTCTGCTGCTAGCGGATTTAGACACAGAACACCCAGGGGTCTCTCCTCGGCCCCCCACCACCGCTGCCGTGAATCCTACAGCAAGATACCCTTCGCCATATTTTCTTTTAGGTTGACTTTTTGGTTGATTAGACCCGTCATATTTTTGTTTCTCTGCAGACCTTTGAGGTGCGAGTCGCAAATTTACCCATTTTGTGTAATTGTGGTCCGCACATTAGCCTGCTACCAATCCGCGCGAAAGTTTGTTCCTCTTAGCCCCGCCTGCAAAAGTTACTGTTGCTGTCTGTCAAACTTTCGCTCCTACCGAGAAATTTAAAGCCCACAGGAAAAATAAGTAATTTACATTTATTTATACGGCGGATTTCACAAACAGAATCACAAAGTGATTTACAGTGTGTATAGAAAATGAAAGCATAGTAAAAAAAAAAATAAATAAAATAAAAAAAAAATTAAAGTGAAATTTCCTCCCGTTCCTCGCGCCCCACCTGTCGTGTCTCTATTCCCCACACTTTGAGAAATGCTAAATTAGGTCAACATTTTTTGACCCGTATGTACAGTCACCGTGTGCTCGGAGAAGAGGTAGGATTATATATAAGTTTTACTTCTTAATATTCCTTTTCAGATTTGTTGAAAGGTGCAAATGGAACCATGTGATGTTACTTGACATAAACATGTCTGTAACAAATACATCAAAACCATAGCCACATGTCTAATGACTAACATTTACATAACATTTTGTAGATGACATTGCATTTTTTGTCTTGTTCTATTCTGTCTTTTGAACGTACAAGTAAATGTCTTGTTTTTAGTGTGAGGTTTTAGTGTTGTGTTTATTTTGTGTCATTGTGAAGTTTTTTGTACCTGAAAATCAGATATCCCGGCCCCCCAGACATATTTTTTCCTCTAAATCTGCTCCCCAGGTCAAAATAATTGCCGAGTGTGACCGTGTGTCTTGGCTACCACTCTTTACCGCATCTCTCCATGAACCCCTTTACAAACATCCGACCAGGAGCGTTGGGCTGCAGTGCATTGTGGGTAGGCGAGTCTTGTACATGATCATGTTCTGTCGGTTCATTTGCAAAATAAACCAGAGAGCACAACTCAGCTTTGATACAAAATGAAAGTAAAAAGTCATGTTGGAATATTTTAAAAAACTCAGCTCGGATTAATTACTGTTCTTTTGGTAGTGGAGAAGAAGTGGGGGTTAGGGGCCAAGGTGGTCTCTGATCCATCTTTGACACGGAAGAAAAAGGGCTGTGAGAGGTTAGACCGAGGAGGCATGTTTTTTTTTTTTTTTAATACAGCCGACGAGGCACATATGTTTTTCAAATTAGACTGTGTCGTATTTTTGGAGAATCAAACAAACATTACAAAGAGATTTTAGGACCAGACAATCCATTGGATTCGATACAATTATCTTATTCAGGAATTACATTTTATTTTGAAAAAGTTATCAGTAATCTGGAAATACGGGTTATTTATTGGAATTGTAGATTGAAAAAGAAATAATCAAAAGCCATACATCATGAAACAGGCAACAGAAGTACAAAAAATCAAAGTTGAAAGAAATATTACATACGCAGAGGGATTTAAAGTGAGAAATCAAGAAAGTGTAGAAAAGAACAGAAGTGTGAATAGTTCAAGAAAAAAAAAAAAAAAACAAGAGGCAGCAAATACAGGAATTTCCACAGACAAACTAGTTGTATTCCTGGCTTACGTAATAAACTGTACAGAACAGGCTAGAAATAAGACTGAGAAGATCAAAATAATTGTCAAAGCAGCAGCAAAGTTGTTGAAAGAACTATCTTGGGACCGGGTGCAAGCTGTACTACAGAGAGTAGACGTGACGGAATCATTCCAACACCCTGTTAATTGTTCAGTGGAATGCCAGAAGTTTGATAGCAACCGAACAGGAATTAAAGGGATATATTAAAAATATGAAAACTAAACCACGTATAATTTGTATTCAAGAAACATGGCTGAAGCCAAAATTAAACTTTATAATAAAAGGATAGATAACGATTCGTAAAGATAGGAATGATGGGTAAAGAGGATGATGTACCATATTTATTAAAGAAGATGTAGTCACGGGTAAAGAAACACCAGAACCTTTAGCAAAAACATTCGTTAAAGTGCACAGTAATGATAATTTGAGAAATGTAGGAAAACAAAAGAGAGAAGAAACAATTAGTTTTTAATATTGGGGAAATGATGGAAGACAACGATAATAGCTTTACCAACACTTTAGATATGACATTTTCTTTGAATGAAATGGTTAGAATTTTGAAAAAGGTTAAAAATACGTCGCCGGGGAAAGACCTGGTGAGTTATCAAATGATCAAAAACTTAGGTAGCATCGTCAAAGAAGTGGTCTTGAAATGATATGACAGGATATATGAAGAAGGAGAATGACCATCAGAGGGGAAAATTAGCGGTAATAATTCCAATATACAAGTCAGGGAAAGACTCGGAAGAGGCAGGAAATTATAGGCCGATAGCATTGACCTCAAATTTGGGGAAAGTAATGGAAAAAATGATTAATGAAAGACTAGTATATTATTTAGAGTCAAAATAAATAATAAAAAAAACTATCAAAGTGGTAAATAATGTTCAAGACTGGGGAACGGCTTGGGGTTTAATATTCTTTGTTGGAAAGACAAAAGTCATACATTTTACAAAGAGAAAAGTACAAAACAAGTTCCAAATAAAAAGTCCAAGGTGAAAATATAGAAGAGGTACAAGTATTTAAATATTTAGGAATATGGTTTGATAAAAATATGAACTAGTCAACCCACATCAGCAAAATAGATTTGATTAGATTAGATTAGATAGTACTTTATCTATTCCTTCAGGAGTGTTCCTTCAGGAAAATTAAAAATAGTGGAAAAAGTAAAAAGGTGTTAAATATAATGAGGGCTTTGAGGGGTAATGATTGGGGGGCTGATAGGTTGACGTTGAAAACAATATATGTATATATATCACTTTAATTCCATCTGTTATTGATTACGGATGCATTATTTACCAATCTGCTTCAAAAACATGATTTGGGAAAATAGACTGGATCCAGTCACAGGCTTTAAGGTTATGTTGTGGAGCTACTACATCAACCCTAGTGGCAGTATTACAAGTAAAAATGAACGAAAAACCTTTGGACAAGAGGAGAGATAAACTCTCAGCAGTTTATTGGGCAACTTTAAAAGGATCCAAGCAAGGATATCCGACTTGTCAAGTGCTACCAAACTGCCAAGAAAAAGTGAAAAAAAAAAAAAAAGTTTTGGGTGGATTATAGGAGACATATGTAATAAAGTTAAAATTGACAATATTAAAGTTAGTCCTACAGTACCAATTCCTGCAATACCACCGTGGATGTATGATAACCCAAAGGTAAATATGCAATTACTAAAGAATAGAAATTTAAATAGTTACCAGATAGAAAAATGGGTTGAGATATGATATATACGGATGCATCAAAAACTATAAAAAGTAAGGTAGGAGCTGCAGCAGTTATACCACAAGGAAACATAGTATTAAATAAAATAATCAGTGATAAACTATCTGTGTTTACGGGGGAATTGGTAGCAATTTATACAGCAGTTAACTGGATAGAGGAAAACAAAGCAAGGAAAGTACTTGTGTGCTCGCACTCCAGCAGTGCATTGATGAGCATAAAAAAACATAGCATCAGAAACAAGACAAGATTTAGTTTATGAAATAGTTCAGGCAATCTACAGAATAAATAAAGCGGGAGGTGTGGTAAAAATTTTTTGGGTTCCTTGGAAGATATAGTAGGATGGAATTCACAACACTTTGGATATAAAGCATTATACACGTATTTAAAAAACATTGGGTTAAATAAAAGAATATAGAGTAGGGATCCATCTTGGTCCACACTCCATTTCAGTAGGTGGCGCTAATGCACACCAGAAGGTTGCTTGCCGGAAACAACCGCCCACCTCCGGAATCAGTCCCCGCCTATTCCCCTTAGGCGCGAAATTCATTTGAGCGGAAGACAGAGGAGTGAGAGGAGTTCTTTAAAACCGCGGAGAATCTTAAAAAGCTTACAGAAAGCAAGAAAAACTTACAGCGGGGGCATGTTGGACATTCGCCGTTGTTTTCGATGATATTGTCCCGGACCAAGGTTTCGATGTCTGGGTTCTTTGGCGGAATCAAGCCTTCTCCTCTGCCTGGAATGGCTGACTGTCTCCGACGGCCATTGACGGCGCTTGCTCGGTTAAGGGGGTCCAACGAGCCGGAGATGTAAACGGAAAATCTGTAAGTAAATATATGTATATATGTATATAATGAGGGCTTTGAGGGGTAATGATGGCGGCGCCCGGACGGGCTGCGACACTGCGGTGCTCTTGCTAAAGATGGAACATTTGGCGGAAATGCCGGACAGTTCTGCAGACTTCATGGCTGGCTCGCATCGTGGTCACTCCGTGATCACGTACGACCGCCAGACACTTCTGGATATGGACATATCGGGCCGTTTTGGACTGATAGACGCGGGCGTGCTAAACATGCTAACTAGCATGGGGATACGTCGGCGGCTACATCCAGCGGCCTGTGAAGCAGCGGAGTCTAGTAGCAGCGGGGGCCGTCTACGGAGCAGACGCCAGCGGTGTGATCGGAAACGCGGATGTCGAGCAGGGCTAAAAACAAAGCAGAAGGCTAATCCCCACAGTACACCACTTCCCTCCACCCTGAAGACGGATTTAGATGGAAAATGCGAGACTACTGGTCTGGGTAAGGAGTCAGTTAAATTAGAACAAGTTTTTTCTGCTTTGAGTGTTTCAGAGTTGGACATGTGTTTTACTGAGGTGGCTAACTATGATGCGTGCAGTTTATCAAAGCAACAAACAAACAATCGGAAAATCCCCGTTACTGAGGAGGCTAACCATGATGCGTGCAGTTTATCAAAGCAACAATCAAACAATCGGAACATTCCCGTCGTATCAATTCCTAGATATGGTCGTAATTATACTGAATGCACTGGGCATAATAAACACAACATTATTAATATTGCTACTACGGATAATTTGATCAAAAATTCCCTAAAACAGCCCACTACCTATAATGTAGGTTTTTTAAACATAAGATCATTGTCTCCCAAAACGTTGTTAGTTAATGATATCATCAGAGACAACAATCTTAACGTCATCGGTCTCAGCGAAACCTGGCTTAAACCAAACGACTTTTTTGCGCTAAATGAGGCATGTCCTCCTAACTTTACACATGCGCATATTGCCCGTCCGCTTAAAAGGGGTGGGGGGGTCGCACTAATATACAACGAAAACTTTAACCTTAGTCCTAACATAAATAATAAATATAAATCGTTTGAGGTGCTTATTATGAGGTCTGTCACACCGCTGCCTCTACACCTGGCTGTTATCTACCTGTTCGGACTTTATCAATGAATTCTCAGAGTTCGTTGCTGATCTAGTGACACACGCCGATAATATAATCATAATGGGGGACTTTAATATCCACATGAATACCCCATCGGACCCACCGTGCGTAGCGCTCCAGAGTATAATTGATAGCTGTGGTCTCACACAAATAATAAATGAACCCACGCATCGCAACGGTAATACGATAGACCTAGTGCTTGTCAGGGGTATCACCGCTTCCAAAGTTACGATACTCCCGTATACTAAAGTATTGTCCGATCATTACCTTATAAAATTCGAGGTTCAGACGCATGTTCGTCAAACTAATAATAATAATAACTGCTATAGCAGCCGCAACATTAATACGGCCACAACGACAACTCTTGCTGACCTACTGCCCTCGGTAATGGCACCATTCCCAAAGTATGTGGGCTCTATTGATAACCTCACTAACAACTTTAACGACGCCCTGCGCGAAACCATTGATAACATAGCACCGCTAAAGTTAAAAAAGGCTCCAAAAAAGCGCACCCCGTGGTTTACAGAAGAAACTAGAGCTCAGAAATTATTATGCAGAAAGCTGGAACGCAAATGGCGCACGACTAAACTTGAGGTGCACCATCAAGCATTTAGTGATGGTTTAATAACTTATAAACGCATGCTTACCTTAGCTAAAGCTAATTATTACTCAAATCTCATCCACCGTAATAAAAACGATCCTAAATTTTTGTTTAGTACGGTAGCATCGCTAACCCAACAAGGGACTCCTTCCAGTAGCTCCACCCACTCAGCTGATGACTTTATGCAATTCTTTAGTAAGAAAATTGAAGTCATTAGAAAGGAGATTAAAGACAATGCGTCCCAGCTACAACGGGGTTCTATTAACACTGACACGATTGTATATACGGCGGATACTGCCCTCCAAAATAGTTTCTCTCGTTTTGAGGAAATAACATTAGAGGAATTGTTACAACGTGTAAATGGAATAAAACAAACAACATGTTTACTTGACCCTCTTCCTGGGAAACTGATCAAGGAGCTCTTTGTATTATTAGGTCCATCAGTGCTAAATATTATAAACTTATCACTTTCCTCGGGCACTGTTCCCCTAGCATTCAAAAAAGCGGTTATTCATCCTCTTCTTAAAAGACCTAACCTCGATCCTGACCTCATGGTAAACTACCGACCGGTGTCTCACCTTCCCTTTATTTCAAAAATCCTCGAAAAAATTGTTGCGGAGCAGTTAAATGAACACTTAGCGTCTAACAATCTATGTGAAACCTTTCAATCCGGTTTCAGGGCAAATCACTCGACGGAGACAGCCCTCGCAAAAATGACTAATGATCTATTGCTAACGATGGATTCTGATGCGTCATCTATGTTGCTGCTCCTCGATCTTAGCGCTGCTTTCGATACCGTCGATCATAATATTTTATTAGAACGTATCAAAACACGAATCGGTATGTCAGACTTAGCCCTGTCTTGGTTTAACTCTTATCTTACTGATAGGATGCAGTGTGTCTCCCATAACAATGTGACCTCGGACTACGTTAAGGTAACGTGTGGAGTTCCCCAGGGTTCGGTCCTTGGCCCTGCACTCTTCAGCATCTACATGCTGCCGCTAGGTGACATCATACGCAAATACGGTGTTAGCTTTCACTGTTATGCTGATGACACCCAACTCTACATGCCCCTAAAGCTGACCAACACGCCGGATTGTAGTCAACTGGAGGCGTGTCTTAATGAAATTAAACAATGGATGTCCGCTAACTTTTTGCAACTCAACGCCAAAAAAACGGAAATGCTGATTATCGGTCCTGCTAGACACCGAACTCTATTTAATAATACAACTCTAACATTTGACAACCAAACAATTAAACAAGGCGACACGGTAAAGAATCTGGGTATTATCTTCGACCCAACTCTCTCCTTTGAGGCACACATTAAAAGCGTTACTAAAACGGCCTTCTTTCATCTCCGTAATATCGCTAAAATTCGCTCCATTCTGTCCACTAAAGACGCTGAGATCATTATCCATGCGTTTGTTACGTCTCGCCTCGACTACTGTAACGTATTATTTTCGGGTCTCCCCATGTCTAGCATTAAAAGATTACAGTTGGTACAAAATGCGGCTGCTAGACTTTTGACAAGAACAAGAAAGTTTGATCACATTACGCCTGTACTGGCTCACCTGCACTGGCTTCCTGTGCACTTAAGGTGTGACTTTAAGGTTTTACTACTTACGTATAAAATACTACACGGTCTAGCTCCATCCTATCTTGCCGATTGTATTGTACCATATGTCCCGGCAAGAAATCTGCGTTCAAAGGACTCCGGCTTGTTAGTGATTCCCAAAGCCCAAAAAAAGTCTGCGGGCTATAGAGCGTTTTCCGTTCGGGCTCCAGTACTCTGGAATGCCCTCCCGGTAACAGTTCGAGATACCACCTCAGTAGAAGCATTTAAGTCTCACCTTAAAACTCATTTGTATACTGTAGCCTTTAAATAGACTCCCTTTTTAGACCAGTTGATCTGCTGTTTCTTTTCTTTTTCTTCTATGTCCCACTCTCCCCTGTGGAGGGGGTCCGGTCCGATCCGGTGGCCATGTACTGCTTGCCTGTGTATCGGCTGGGGACATCTCTGCGCTGCTGATCCGCCTCCGCTTGGGACGGTTTCCTGGTGGCTCCGCTGTGAACGGGACTCTCTCTGCTGAGTTGGACCCGCTTTGGACTGGACTCTTGCGACTGTGTTGGATCCATTGTGGATTGAACTTTCACAGTATCATGTTAGACCCGCTCGACATCCATGCTTTCCTCCTCTCTAAGGTTCTCATAGTCATTATTGTCACCGACGTCCCACTAGGTCATTATTGTCACCGATGTCCCACTGGGTGTGAGTTTTCCTTGCCCTTATGTGGGCCTACCGAGGATGTCGTGGTGGTTTGTGCAGCCCTTTGAGACACTAGTGATTTAGGGCTATATAAGTAAACATTGATTGATTGATTGATTGATTGTATACCGCATGTTTTTTTCTTGTAAAATGAGAATCATTTGATCACCAGACTGCGATTGTGTTAAAACGATCGCGTTAGGATCTTACGGCAATTCCTCTATAAAACAAAATAATGAATACACATAATATTAAATAATTCGAAGGTTTAAACACACCTCGATAATCATCTTCCAACTTTGTAAGATCGATCAAACAAAGTTCTTCGTCGTCATCGGCTGGTAAAAAAAAAAAGTATTACAACGTCGTACACGTGCAATGCTTTTAACGTTTAAATGCTTAAATGGAGTTAAACCATTGTCTAATAACGTAGTAAAGCAGAGGTAATGGTGTGTGTGTGTGTGTGTGTGTGTGTGTGTGTGTGTGTGTGTGTGTGTGTGTGTGTGTGTGTGTGTGTGTGTGTGTGTGTGTGCGTGTGTGTGTGCGTGTGAGCGCGCGTGTGTGCTTTTTCAATGGGTATATTCATAGTCATCAATGTTCGTATCTCTTTCTTTTAGCCGAAATAAGCAGGGGCGTCCATTTCGTATCTGAATACAAATCCAAAAGATCCGTCCATCCCGTACGCTTCCAAGTCCCATTTCTCACGCAAAGACTCGGTCGGCGGCATCTGCATACGATTTAGAAACACTCGACTTTTCCGCGGAGCGTCAAAGTAAGTTTTATTATTTTTATAAATCGAAACAGGCGTTTCACTAATCATGGCCGAATTGAACAAAGTCTTTACGCTAACGTATAAAGCTCCAAATAACGACTGAGCCTTACACCACCCTTTTCTATCCCCCCTCTGCGTGTGTGTGTGTGTGTGTGTGTGTGTGTGTGTGTGTGTGTGTGTGTGTGTGTGTGTGTGTGTGTGTGTGTGTGCGCGTGTGGGCGTGCGTGTGTGTGTGTGTGTGTGTGTGTGTGTGCGTGTGTGTGCGTGTCCACATCTTCCCACGTAACATTCCCATCCATCAATACATCGAAGCAGGGTCAAATAAATGGTTAACCTTAACCTAATTAGTTCCTCCCAACCGTTTACATATGTTTTCGTGAAGTCTGGATGTTTCAAACGATCGTAAACATTTAAACTGTCCACATTTGACCACACATAACTCTCCCAACCGACAATACAACATTCCTTAAAACTGAACTCAACCTGAACCCTCCTTTGTTTCCTCTTAACCAATCCCTCTTCAGGTCTTAAAACCACCCTCTTCCTGGTTAAATTACTCCCTCTTCAGGTCTTAAAACCAGCCTCTTCCTGGTTAAAACTCCACCCTCTTCCTGGTTTAACCACTCTCTCTCAAAGTCTTAACTCCACCCTCCTCCTGGTTAAAACTCAACCCTCTTCCTGGTTAAAACTCCACCCTCTTCATGGTTAAACCACTCCCTCTTCCTGGTTAAAACTCCACTCTCTTCCTGGTTAAACCACTCCCACTTCAGGTCTTAACTCCACCCTCTTCCGGGGTAAGCCACACCCCCTTGACTTTGACCTTGACCTTTGACTTTGATCTTGACCTTTGACCCCCCATAAATCATTGACCTTTGACCCCATAAATCCTTTTTGACTAAAGGTGTCCCCTTAATATCTCTTATATATAGTTTATATGTATATTGTGATGTACACATGTATAAATATACATAATAGTTTCTATGAATGTTGTGATGTACACACACATATATATACATGCATATATTATATACATACATATATTTATATATACATATATATACATACATACTAACATACATACATATATATGTATATATATATATACACATACATACATATATATGTATATATATATATATTTAACAGTTTATATGTATGTTGTGTTTTAAACATGTATATATATACATATATGCATACATAAATACATGCATACATACTTACATATATATATATGTGCATATATGTATATATATATATATATATATATATATATATATATATATATATATATATATATATATATATATACATATATATATTTAATTATTTATATGTATGTTGTGATATACATCTGATTGCACCTCACCTTGATGGCTTAGTTTGCTCGGAGACGTTGCGGTAGTAGCCGTCCCCAGTTTGGGAATTCAGAAAGGTCTCTCTTTTCCTGCGCAGGAAGTTGAGGAGGTCGCCATAGCAACAGTATTCGGTGATAACTAAAATGGGACCTGGAGGAGAGCAACATGTAACAAACACAAAGCGTCGATACGAGGATGTCATCAGTCCACCCCGTGACAAGAGAGCAATATTCCACGCCAATAACGATGTCGCTAATGAGGATTGTTCATGCCAACAACTCTGTGTCCATAATATTGATTCATTGCATCGTCAATATTTGAAATATATTGGCAAACCGCGCTTTTGGGCGCCGCTCACCTCCAACCGTGCAGGCTCCCAGCAGGTTGACGATGTTGACGTGGTTGCCGAGGTAACCGAGCACCTTCAGCTCCGACATCAACGCCTCCTTCTCGGTGGCGTGGGCGTTGGCTGCGGCGGCATGGTCGCATTACAATCACAGCGGATTACGGCGAGCCGGGGAGGCGGAGCTTACGTTTGAGCATCTTGACAGCGACCGTGGTGAGGGCGTCGCCCGAGCACAGGCCGTACGCCGTGGCCCTCACCACCTTCCCGAAGGCGCCGGCGCCGAGGGTCTTCCCTGCGCGGTGACGCACACACCAATGAGGAAGAGAGCCACACAAGTGACGACAAATGGCGAAGCGGGAAAAATGGCGTACCGAAGCGTAGCTTCTGCCGAGAAAACTCCCATTTGGAGTCGTATGGCAGCTGGGTGGGGTCAAAGTAGATGTAGTTGTTGCCATGGATACCTTCGATCACCTTCCACTGGATCTGGAATTTGGGTTTCTGTTGGAAGGCAGAGAGTTGAATACAAGGCTGACTTGTGAAGGCGCTCACACACTTGCTCTGTCAAATAGCAACTAATACATACAACAACAACAACAACAACAATAGAGCAATATCAGCAAATATGATTTGTACAAATATGATGGCAAAAGTGATAGCAAAGAAGCAGTTAGCGAAATAAATAATAATACAGAAATGACAATGTACATTATTACACTACAAATGGATCAATACAAATATCAATATAAATATCACTATTGATAATGAACAATACCTCTATTATCAACAATACATTTGTTCAAATGCAACAATACATATATGTAATGATAACTAGTGCTACAAAAGAAAGCAGAAAAATGAAGGGGAAGAAAGAAAAGCCAGCTATTTTATCCTTGTAGATTGTTGTAATAACAATAGGTTAAATAGGAACTAATACAAAACCTGTTTCCATATGAGTTGGGAAATTGTGTTAGATGTAAATATAAACTGAATACAATGATTTGCAAATCATTTTCAACCCATATTCAGTTGAATATGCTACAAAGACAACAGATGTGATGTTCAAACTAATAAACTTTTTTTTTTCTGCAAATAATCATTAACTTTAGAATTTGATGCCAGCAACACGTGACAAAGAAGTTGGGAAAGGTGGCAATAAATACTGATAAAGTTGAGGAATGCTCATCAAACACTTATTTGGAACATCCCACAGGTGTGCAAGCTAATTGGGAACAGGTGGGTGTCATGATTGGGCATAAAAGGGGCTTCCATTAAATGCTAAGTAATTCACAAACAAGGATGGGGCGAGGCACACCAATTTGTAAGCAAATTGTCGAACAGTTTTAGAACAACATTTCTGAACGAGCTATTGCAAAGAATTTAGAGATTTTACCATCTACGGTCCGTAAAATCATCAAAAGGTTCAGAGAATCTGGAGAAATCACTGCACGTAAGCGATGATATTACGGACCTTTGATCCCCCAGGATGTACTGCATCAACAGCCGACATCAGTGTGTAAAGGATATCACCACATGGGCTCAGGAACACTTCATAAAACCACTGTCAGTAACTACAGTTGGTTGCTACATCTGTAAGTGCAAGTTAAAACTCTACTATGCAAAGTGAAAGCCATTTATCAACAACACCAAGGAACGCTGCCGGCTTCGCTGGCCCCGAGCTCATCTAAGATGGACTGATGCAAAGTGGAAAAGTGTTCTGTGGTCTGACGAGTCCACATTTCAAATTATATTTGGAAACTGTGGACGTGGTGTCCTCCCGAACAAAGAGGAAAATAACCCTCCGGATTGTTCTAGGCGCAAAATTCAAAAGCCAGCATCTGTGATGGTATGGGGTGTATTAGTGCCCAAGGCATGGGTAACTTACACATCTGTGAAGGCACCATAAATGCTGAATGGTCCATACAGGTTTTGGAGCAACATATGTTGTCATCCAAGCAACTAACCCTGCTTATTTCAGCAAAACAATGCCAAGCCACGTGTTACAACAGCGTGGCTTCGTAGTAAAAGAGTGCGGGTACTTTCCAGACATGTCTCCCATCGAAAATGTGTGGCACATTATGAAGCATAAAATACGACAACAAGACCCCGGACTGTTGAACAACTTAAGCTGTACATCAAGCAAGAATGGTAAAGAATTCCACTTTCAAAGTTTCAACAAATAGTTTCCTCAGTTCCCAAACGTTTATTGAGTGTTGTTAAAAGAAAATGTGATGTAACACAGTGGTGAACATGCCCTTTCCCAACTACTTTTACGTGTGTTGCAGCCATGAAATTCTAAGTTAATTATTATTTGCAAAAAAAAATAAAGTTTTTGAGTTCGAACATCAAATATATTGTCTTTGTAGTGCATTTAATTGAATATGGGTTGAAAGGGATTTGCAAATCATTGTATTTCGTTTATATTTACATGTAACACAATTTCCCAACTCATATGGAAACGGCGTTTGTACTTCTGACAACAAAATCCTTTTTAACATGTTTTTCCCCACAAATTAAAACCTTGTTTAAGGGAACTTCTTATGCAAAAAAAAAACAACTTTTTGGTTCCTGCTGTCGTGTTTCTGGGTTCTGCAAAGGTTCCAAAAATGTGAACTCAAACTCTGGAGGCATTGCTGAAATATTTATAAAACAATATTGCCTTACTTCATACTTTTTTGTCAGCCATAGTGCTTTTAATTTTTTTTAAATGTACTTTTTAAAAAAATATATTATTCAGATCAAAAAAATAATACACAATAATAATACAATTCCAATTCCAAACCAGCAAGATTCAGAATAACAATCAACAGAGTAACTGAGAGGACACACAAACATGACACAAAACAGTCTAAAAGTAGTCAAACAAAAATGAATAATATCAACAACTGTATGAATATAAATAATAATTCCAACATAGCAGTGATTAAAACTCCCTCAATTAGGCTTGGATTTCCAATTTTCGTTGTGTGGGGCAGACTGGCTCATACGTGCACATGTATACTCCGCTGTTTCCACGTTTAATACAAAGTAGTAGATATCGTCAATTTTGGACAGTAAGCTGCTACTTTTTTCCTACGCTTTGAACCCTGAGGCTTATAAAAACGGTGCGGTCAATTATGTCATGACGAGGGGATCGCAGCTTGAATATGTACAAAATATGTACAAAAAAAAGGCGCACAAGGGAAGGAACAACGTAGCGAAGGATACAAAAACTAACATTTAGACAGAAACTATGGACATGAAACAAAACTCGCTATCTATGGCATGAATAAACAAATACAGAGCATGAATCTATGGCATGAACTGAGCAGCGTGAACTAAGCATGAAAGGAGCAATGTCGCCAGCCAACTAACTGGCAAAAACAGGCTTAAATAAAAGCCTGATTAGAGCAGGTGCGTGATCTGAACACATGAGGCAGGTGAAACTAATGAGTCGTCATGGTAATTAAACAAAGGAGCATAAACAGGAACTAAAAGAGTCTAAAACTAACAGAAAATAACAAACAACATGATCCAGACCACAGATCATGACAAATTCATGGCTTTTTAATGCAAATGGTTTTAGACAAAACAAGCAAAGACACTGAATGAGTGTGATGTTGTTTGTGCAACTTGCGCCATCTTTTGAACGAGTTCGCTCAATGCACATGCTCACTGTATTGCCTTTCTAATTGTACTGAGCCTTCAACCGGAAGTAAGAGTCTTGTTTCATCTTCTAATCTTCTGTAGCGTTTCTGCACGTATGGATTCTTTATTCATCACTCCAAGCAGCGTTTGTTAGTTTTACAATCTAACTAAAACCATTCTTACTTACTAAAGCGTCCCAGGCCCTGCGATGAGGTAGCGACTTGTCCAGGGTGTACACCGCCTTCCGCCCGATTGTAGCTGATAACTCCAAGCAGAATTTGTAAGTTTTACAATATAACTAAAACAATTCCTACTTACTAAAGTGTCCCAAGTGTGTAGGATTGTTACATGCATATTTGTAAGTGCTATTGTAATGTTATCAAACTGGCGTCGTTAGCATGAGCTAATAGGCTAACAGGTTAACGAGTTTTTGTGTATGTATTATTAACTTACAATGGCATTCTTTTTGTTTCAGTTTCACTTTCACAAATTCCTCAGTAAATTCACCAAACGGTCACTGTGGAGTTATTGAGTTTGTTGGCTGTTGTTAGCTGATTGGAGAGCTAGCTTGCGCAACTAGTGGATCCATGATCATGACTGACGTTTTGTTTGATAAGCCGTTTTACTGCCGTGTTACAGACACCGTTTGGAAACAATTAAGGTATGTAAATAAACATTTCTGTCTCATTAACTCATTTCACAACAAGTATATAACTGCATTTAGATTTTTTTTTTTCTTCTAAAATTTAGTAGGAGGGCCGCCCAAAATCCACCACTTTAAGATCAAACAGAAGAAGCCTGGAGCTAAAGTCATAGAGAAGTTTCTTAAGTGCAAAAAATATGATTAGAGTGGTGAAACTGTATATTCATTTACACTTAAATCATTCATCCATCCATTTCTACCGCTTATTCCCTTTTGGGGTCGCGGGGGCCGCTGGTGCCTATCTCAGCTACAATCGGGCAGAAGGCGGGGTGCACCCTGGACAAGTCGCCACCTCATCGCAGTACTCTTTAATCAGTTTATTAAAAAAAAACATATATTATTCACAATTAATTTAGTAAGAATTTAATAATTTAAGTAATTGTAATTGTATGTACATTTATTTTTCATCAGTTTTTACGAACCCCTTCTTTAGTTATCATATTGGTGATCAGCCTGGCCTAAGCCTTGATAGTAATCTTTGGGAATAAAACATTCTTTGATATCATTTGACAAGGTTGATCTTCTTAAACTGTAACTACTGAATAAGATCGCGACCTTGGGGAAGATCCGAATGTCATGAAGCTGATAGCATTTAGGGGGGTAACAGTCGATATTTATTAGATTTTATTTTTTTCTTATATAATAAAAGTGAGCATTTGTTAAACCAAATATTGTTTTTTTTTCCATGTACAACAACCTATCTGGACTCGATAAGAGAATCGATAAGGAATCGGTTCTATTAGAGGATTCGATAATAGGCTCGAACTCGATAATTTCTTATCAAACATCATCCCTACTAGTATAGTACCGTGATACTAATGAATCATATTCGGTACTATACCGTTTCTAAAATGTCCCCTTTTTTAACGGGCATGACGGTGCGTTTTACGAGCAGAGGAGCATGTTGGGCAGCGCGCACACACACACAGAGTACTTACAAGCAGACACAGAGTATAGACCAGGGGTCACCAACCGTTTTGAAACCAAGAGCTACTTCTTGGATACTGATTAATGCGAAGGGCTACCAGTTTGATACACACTTAAATAAATTGCCAGAAATAGCCAATTGTCTCAATCTACCTTTAGCTCTGTTATTATTAATAATAATTGATATTTATCTTTGTGGAAACACTGATCATCTTAATGATTTCTCACAATAAATATATATAGAAACAGATAAATATTCCCCCCAAAAAATAGGTATTTCTGTCTGTCATTCCGTCGTACATTTTTTTTCCTTCTACGGAAGGTTTTTTGTAGAGAATAAATGATGAAAAAAACACTTAATTGAACGGTTTAAAAGAGGAGAAAACATGAAAAAAATTCAAATTCAATTTTGAAACATAGTTTATCTTTAATTTCGACTCTTTAAAATTCAAAATTCAACCGAAAAAAGAAGAGAAAAACTAGCTAATTCGAATCTTTTTGAAAAAAATAAAAAAAGAATTTATGGAACATCATTAGTAACTTTTCCTGATTAAGATTAATTTTAGAATTTTGATGGCATAATTTGAATAGGTTAAAATCCAATCTGCACTTTGTTAGAATATATAACACATTTTTAACAAAGACAAATCATTATTTCTTCTAGATTTTCCAGAATTAAAAAAAAAAAAAGAAATTCAAAAGACTTTGAAATAAGATTTAAATTTGATTCTACAGATTTTCGAGATTTGCCAGAATATTTTTTTGAATTTTAATCATAATAAGTTTGAAGAAATATTTCACAAATATTCTTCGTCGAAAAAACAGAAACTAAAATGAAGAATTAAATTAAAATGTATTTATTATTCTTTACAATAAAAAAAAAAAATTACTTGAACATTTATTTAAATTTTCAGGAAAGAAGAGGAAGGAATTTAAAGGTAAAAAGGTATATGTGTTTAAAAATCCTAAAATTAATTTTAAGGTTTTATTTTTTCTCTAAAATTGTCTTTCTGAAAGTTTTAAGAAGCAAAGTAAAAAAAATAGATACATTTATTCAAACAAGTGAAGACCAAGTCTTGAAAATATTTTCTTGGATTTTCAAATTCTATTTGAGTTTTGTCCCTCTTAGAATTTAAAATGTCGAGTACAGCAAGATCAGCTTGCCAGTAAATAAATAAAATTGAAAAAATAGAGGCCGCTCACTGGTAAGTGCTGCAATTTGAGCTATTTTTAGAACAGGCCAGCGGGTGACTCATCTGGTCCTTACGGGCGACCTGGTACCCGCGGGACTGGGTTGGTGACCCCTGGCATAGACAGAAAAGGGGGAGAATGGACGCATTTTGGTGTAAAATGTCAAGATAAAAGTGAAGTTATAGCACTGAAACACCCTCAGGAAGCTAGCTACTTCTAAATCACTAGTCCTTGTCTCCATAGCGACAAATAAAGTAAGTTTCTTACAAGTATTATTATCACTGGAAGACGAGGAATAGCTAAACATGCTTTACTACACACCATAGGAGGATACAATAGCTCACCG